>NW_024541345.1:0-152348 GCF_016758755.1 Suillus discolor
GGAACTGTTACACTCAAAACACTCAAGCATAGTAGAAGACCCTTCGCTGATGTCACCAAAGCACAGTCTGGCCACCTTTTTTGAGAAGCAAGAGTTGGTTGAAGACCTGGAACAACTCTCCAGAAGGTTTAAGTACATACTAAGGAGTTGGGAAGTGATGGGAGGAGGGCATTGAAAGTAGCACTTTGCATGGAGGTAGATCTTGAGGAGCATGACATCACACTGTATCTAATAATAAAAGGGAGAGATATTAATAATTCAAGAGCCTGCAGAAGCTTAAGAATGCAACTGCAGGGGTGGGTTAGTATATACAAGACAAGTCTTGTTCAAGAACTGGTCAGCTTTGTATGATGTGGAGAGTTTAACTTACAAAAGCACCCCATCCTCATAAATCCATAGCTAGTTTACCATGCATTTTGCTAGGCCAACAGCAAGTGTCATGATCTGTGCATGTAGATGGGCATACCAACTGACAGATGCTAATGTGACTGAGACATAAGAGAACATGCGGCAGTGTCTGTGGAATTAAAATATGACTCATTTGTTATGATGGTATCGACACATGCCTCTTAGTCAAAATTACACATGCATTGGCAAGTGGCAAACATATACACTACTATAAGACTACTGTAGAGATACACACTTAGCTTCATCATAGCATCACATGTCCAACAAATCAAAGCTATTTTGGGTGACTGTCACACAAAATTGAAGTCATTGAAGGTAAATTGTGACACATGGTAAAACATAAAAAAAATGCAAAAATGTTCCCAAAATTTTTTATACTGAGTATTTGCCTGCATCTCACTTTAAATGACTAAAATTTTCATCATCACCATCAGCTGTGAGCTCTACCTGACAGCAGCTGGTAGTGATGCTGGTTCAAAGCTATTTCTGAGGTGTTACAGGTCACACCGTCTTCGAATCTTCGAAGCTAATATTCTTCTCCGAGGAGCGTGGGGCCCACTCCAGGCGCATCTCGCTATTCCCACGCTATGCCCTGCTATCCGTGGCACTCGTCCGGGGCTTCCCGCCCATATGATTTTTTTCCCGTGCTATCGGGTTCTCGCGCCATGACATCCCATTTCGTTCGCTGGTTTTTGGTCGGTGTTTTGGTCCCCAGCGCACGACACTTTGCATATTTTTCATGTTTTTCTTGGCCCTTTGGCCTCTTTTTGAAGTCTTTCATTTATGGCCTCGCCGTCCATATATCTGTGCATGATCATAGTGTGTCGTGGCGGAGTCATAAATGGAATGAATAGCAAAGTCAGAAAAAAGCCTATACCACATGTCATGTCATTCTGCTGCTATTGGCTGCTATTTCATGGCTGGCACTTGGGGCCAGGGCTGTGTCCATATAATTGTTTTCTTGTAGTGTCCCAGTTCCCACACTATGAAATCTCATTTCATTCTCATTTTTTTTATCAGTATTGTTTGGTCCTCTGTTATTATTTTGTGCATGATCATAGCAAGTTGTGGTTTTGCTATGCTATCGACCGCTATCTATGGCACTCATCCAGGGCTCTGTGCCCATATGTTTTTTATCTGGTGCTGTCAAGTTCCCATGCCTCCATTTTCATGTTTCAGTCTCCTGTATTAGCTTTTTAATTTTATTAATCTGCTATGCCCATGACTTCATTGCTATCAGCTGCTATCTGTGGCACTTGTCCAGGGCTCCATGCCCATATGTTCTTTTTCTCATGGTGTTAAGTTCCCATGCTGTGACGTCCAGTTTTCATTGTCATTTTTTTTTCCATGTTTCGGATCCCACAAACACATGAACATTTTTCATACTTTTATGCATTGCTATTGATGGTGAAGCCAAAATAAGCCAACACCAGTCTATAGTGTAGTGAGTCAATAGTAAGATACACATATATAGTAAGTAATAAAGACACCTCAGCAGGCTATAATAGCAGATTATAGGGGCAAGTCATGACAAGCAATAGCAGACCAATAGCAAGCCATAGCAGATCATAGGGGTATGTCATGACAAGCAATAGCAGGCCAATAGCAAGCCATAGCAGACTATAGCAGATCCTAATGGAGCGATAACAGAGCGATAGTCAAATAAGCAATACCAATAGCAGGTCAATAGCAAGTTTAGCAGATCATAGGGGTATGTCATAACAAGCAATAGCAGGCCAATAGCAAGCCATAGCAGACCTATAGCAGGTCATATCAATCTATATGCAAGTTAGAGTAAGTGATGTAGTGCACTAACAAACTTCAATAACCTAGTCAGATCCTAATGGAGCGATAACAGAGTGATAGTCAAATAAGCAATACCAATAGCAGGTCAATAGCAAGTTGTAACAGCTATTCAAAAATTATGGTAGATCATATTGCTGACATAATCTGGCACATTCCTATGGACTTGATGTTTTTGCCTTTACTGATTAGCAACCCCTAGGTTGGATGCATTTATCTAACAAGCAAGAACAGACTAGGCTATGCAAGACCATAACACATTATATTGGTTAGGTGCTCACTTTATGTACTACAGTGAGGCTAAAGTAGGCCATGCATACCAGTAGCAATTAATAGTAAGCCACACAGGCTAATAACAATCAATAGTAGGTCATATGTAGCAATAGTAAGCAATAGCAGGTCATAGGTGTCAATAGCAATCAATAGCAAACTACACATATCAATAGCAGGTCATGCACACCAGTAGCAATCAATAGCAAGCCATGCCAAACTAATAGAAGATTATGTACACCAAAGGCAAGCAATAGCAAACCACATGAGCCAATAGCAATCAATAGCAAGCTATATAGGCTAATTGAAGGTCATGCACACCAATAGCAAGCAATAGCAAACTATGAAGGCTAATAGCAGACTATATACACTAGTAGCAAGTAATAGCAAATTACGCAGCCAATAGCAATTATTAGTAAACCATGTGGGCTAATAATAGGCCATAGGGGGCCAGTAGCAACCAATAGCAATCCACATAGACCAATAGCAGTCAATAGAAAATCATATAAGCTAATAACAGGTCATACATACCAATTATAAGCCATGTGAGCCGATACAATTAATAGAAGGTTATAGCAATATATAACAAGTCATAGCCATAGCATAGTCAATAGCAATCAATAGCAGGTCATGCATGCTAATAGCAAGTCACATGACAGTGTGATTAATTTTTTATATGATGTCGCTGCTTTAAACTGACTCTGGTAATCTCAATCTAAATTTAGATCCTACAATGCCACTAAAGCACTTTGGAGTCAAGTGGTCAGCAAAGATATCAAAATTTTCAACTTATCCAATAAATAACAGCTATTTCAAGGGCATAGGAAATCACTAACAAGCTTTAATAGCCCATCAGGGCCAACAAATAGGTGCATCAGCAAAACCCTGAATTTATCACAGCTGCCATAGCCAATTACAACATCTTACAGCAGCACAGGCAGCCATAGTGATGTGTAGCAATATATTTATAGTGACTTACAGCATCTTGTAGTGTATTTACAGACGGTACAGTAATACATGATCGAGGTAGTACTACAACAGCAAGCCACAGTGAGCCAGCTGGTACTAGGAAGTCTGAGAAAATTAAAGTTTATAAAGCAAACATACTAGGGTACAGACATATCTCAGTATCATAGTATAGCCTTCCTCAGTTTCTCTCAGCGCCGTGCCAGTGCGCAAGGCACTGCCTCCAGTATTTTGCAACTCATGAACCGTCCCCATTCGGCCACCCCTACACTCACACCTGCCGGAAATCTTCTGCACAACGATTCCGACAATGAGTATCCTCTAGGCGGTAACCTGCCCAGAGATGGTGGGGAGGATCCAGATGATGAACCTCCAGACGACCCGGATGACGATGAAAACGAAGGCCTAGCTCTGCAAGACTTGGTCTTCCTCCGCCTATCCCAAGCTATCAATAACCTGGTGTGTAAGAACCGCCAATCATCCTCCTCCAGCGACTCTAAAGTCAAAGTCCAAGAAACAGATATCTTTTGATGGCACTGAGCCCTGGAAGCTCCGGGCGTTCTTTGTCCAATGTGAGCTTAACTTTCAAGCTAAGCCAAAATCTTTCCGTACCAGCTGGACTAAAGTCAACTTCACACAATCATACCTCAAAGGCATGGCCCCTGAATGGTTTGATTCAGTTACCTCCTCTGCCAAACTTGGAAAAGACGGTAAACTCACCTCCAAGGAGCACCAGAGGCGCATGGAAAAGAAGCTCTACCTTTTCTGCGGCGGGCCCAGTCATACTGCCTGGGACTGCCTAAAATCCACTTCCCATGCAGCCAAAGGTCATGCTAGCACAGTAACTCTGGAAGCCAAACTGGAGGTCTCGGAAGAGACAAAAAATTAGTCCGCAACCCTCTTGACTCCGCGTGGGACGAGGGTTGCATTGACTCAACCCGTGCAATGGAGCTATGCCTCAATGCTATATCCTTCTCTGATCTGAACTCTTTATTACCATCCGTCTCTATTTCTACTTTTCCCGATATCTCTCCATTCCCAGCTCTAGTAAATTGTGGTTCCTCCCATTGTTTTATAGAAAGCAAGCTAATCCGAGAAAATAACATTCCGACCTATGCAATTCCTCTGCTTCCGCTCCATCTGTTTGATGGTACTTCTAATGCCACGATTACTGAGGCAGTAGATTTACTGATCCGCTGTCCTGTTTGTCAAGAAAAAGGACAGCTCACTGCATCTCTGCATAGATCTCTGAGGACTCAATAAAATCACAAAGAAAGACCGCTACCCGCTTCCCCTCATTTCCAACCTTCTCAATTCTCCGAGCCATGCTAAAGTTCACACCAAAATCGACATCTGTTCCACTTACCATCTAGTCCGGATGGCGGAAGGAGACGAGTGGAAAACTGCTTTTTGGACCTGCTTTCCGGACGCACTACGGCTCATATGAATAGTTGGTTATGCCTGAGGAACTCACCAATGCTCCGGCGGCTTTCCAACACTTTGTCAATACCATCTGCGCCAATATGCTTGACATTTGTGTTATGCACCTCAATGACATCCTCATTTATTCTGCAGACCTTGCATCCCATAAACAACACGTCCTCGAAGTTCTCCGATGCCTCTGGAAGCATCGGCTATATGCCAAACCGGAAAAGTGCAAATTCCATTCCGACTTGGTTGAATACCTCAGTTACCTCCTATCTCCGGCCTGCCTTACAATGTCTTCGGACAAGGTCCAGACTATCTGTGACTGGCTGGAACCACGGAAAGTTAAGGATATTTAATTGTTCCTCAGATTCACTAATTTCTATCGTCGCTTCATCTTTAACTACTCAGATATCGTAGTTCCGCTTATGCGGCTCACTTGCAAGGATGCTCCCTGGAATTTCTCCGAGGATTGCCAGAAATCTTTCGATACTCTCAAGAAAGCCTTCACTACCGCTCCGGTACTTATGCACTGGATGCCGGATGTTCCTATCGCCATTGAGACGGACACTTCCGACTATGCTATTGCTGGAATACTTTCTATAGTATGTCTGGACCAAGAGTTGCACCCAGTTGCTTTTTACTCCCAGACCCTCTTGGCTCTGGAACTCAACTATGACACCCATGATAAGGAACACCTAGCTATCTATGAAGCTTTCTGTTCCTGGCAACACTACCTTGAAGGCTCTGCCAAGCCGATAGATGTCATCACAGACCACAAGAACCTTGAGTACTTCGCTACCACAAAACTCCTCACCCACCATCAGGCCCGCTGGTCGGAATACCTCCATCGGTTCAACCTCATTTTCTGACCCGGGGAACTCGGAGCTAAGCCCGACTGCCTAACTAGACATTGGGACATATACCCCAAAGAGGGGGATAAGGACTACACTCAAGTTAATCCACACAACCTCCGGCCGATATTTACCACAGAACAGCTCGCTTCGTCCCTCTGGGCATCACATGTAGCAATTCCAGTGCTCCAGGCGGCTGTACTGATGGATGTCGAGCAGCTTCATAAGGACATTCTGTCCACCCTCCATAATGACCCTATTGCTTCCAGTCATCCTCCGGGTCCGTTGGACCCAAAATAGACAGTGGACGAGAGTGGTCTCCTCCATTGCGACAACTGTATGTATGTTCCAGAATACAATGACCTCCATCTCCAAGTGCTCCAGAATACACACGACCACCCACTATCCGGACACTTCAGTCAAAACCAGACTCTAGAAGTTATCTGTCGGGAATATACTTGGCCTGGAATCTGCGCATATGTCAAGGACTATGTTAAGTTCTGTATGACCTGCGCCCGAGCCAAAGTTCCAAGACACAAACCATACGGATTGTTGAAACAACTTCCCATCCCCGAGAAGCTGTGGAATTCTATATCCATGGACTTCATTGAACAACTCCCTGACTCCTCTGGCTTCACCGCCATCCTGGTAGTCATAGATCAACTATCCAAGCAATCCATATTCATTCCGACCTACGACACCATCACCTCTCTGGACCTCACCCGGTTATTCCTCCATGTGTTCTCCAAACACAGAGTTCCGTCCCATGTTACTTCGGATCATGGTACAGAATTTGTTTCCCACTTCTTCTGGTTGCTCGGAAAAGCATTAGATATGGTGCTTCATTTCACCTCCGGATATCATCCGGAAGGTGACAGACAAATTGAGCGAGCGAACCAAACCCTAGAACAATACCTCCTGATATCATCTGGAAGGTGACGGACAAATTGAGCGAGTGAACCAAACCCTAGAACAATACCTCCGGATCTACTGCAACTATCAGCAGGATAATTGGTCAGAACTGTTACCCTTGGCTGAGTTTGCATACAACAATGCTCTGAGTGCTACCACTGGAGTTTCGCCATTGTTTGCCAATAAGGGTTATCACCCGAACATTTCGATACATCCGGAGCATGATCTCTCATCCGCCCGTGCCCGGGATTATGCTATAGATTTAGATGAACTTCACCAATTCCTCCAAGAAGAAATGTCCTGTGCCCAAGCACAATATCAAGGACCCGTGGACGCTAGATGGAAACCCGCTCCAGACTTCAAAGTCAGAGAACAGGTCTTCGTTAAAGCAAAATATTTCTGCTCGACCCGACCATTGAAAAGCTCTTGGAAAAGAATCTCGATCTGTTCGACATCATCGCTCATCCCAGCACTCATTTCTTCACCATCCGTCTTCTGAACACTATGCGATCTGTGCATCCCATATTCCATGTCTCTCAGTTAGAACCCACAACTCCAAACACCATTCCTAATTGCATCCAACCTCCTCCACCTCCGGTCTTAGTCGATGGAGAACTGGAATATGAAATCTCCGAAATTCTAGACTCCAAGATCGCCCGCCAGAGACGTCACTGCCAACTACTCTACTTAGTACGTTGGGCTGGATATGAGGGAACAGACGAAGAAACTTCCTAGATACTCGCAACTGAACTCGGAAATGCGCCAGAACTTCTATTGGATTTTCACTCGGCATATCCGAATAAGCCGGGACCAACTTCTAACAAAGAGTAAAGAAAACATGCATATATCTACATTATTTAGGCATCTGATATCTGGACTTCGGATCCAACTACCTAAGAGTCCATCTCCAGATCTCCGCAGGCTTCCTTTTCCACCCCCTCAGAAACTTCCTCCTCTGGAGAATCCTCCACATTCATCCAGAATCCAGTCCTCAGACCCTCCAAGTGTTACAATCACTTTACTTCTCAGATAACTCCGTCATTATGTACCATTTTCCTCATTTGTCTTGACTTCCCTTTCTTGGCCTTACTTCCATATTTGACTCCTGTACTATTATCCCACCATAGCCTTGGTCCGTGCGCGCATAGTCTCCTATTTAAGCACATGTACTTTACCTAGAAACGTCACTTCAATCTTACTAGGTTTTACCCTGAACTTCCTTCGCTTAAGACCACCAATCTTAAGACGTCTGAACCGATCTCTTAGTTAAAGCACTCCTTTAACTAAGTCTACGAGCCTCTTCTTATCTGAAGAGCTATACAAATCTCAGCAACACGAAAGCTCTGTCGAGTCTTTGCTGTTAGAACTATCCTAGTTCGTAACAAAAGATTGAAGTCCACGAAAGACACCTATACCCATACGTGTCACAAGAAACCCGAAACCAGAACAGAAAATCCTGATTGAGCAAGACAGCTAGTGCAGGCAAAGAAAAGGCGACAATCTGACTTCACTCACCCCTACCTTCCAAGCCTTGAACCTTGGTACTCCTGTACCACCGTTGAACATGTCGACTTCATCTAAAACAACAGAATTCAAGATCAACCATCCTCCCACATTTGATGGCGACAGAGACAAGTCCAAGTCATTCATGCTCTCATGCAATGCTTATATTGATATCAACTCGGAAATCTACAAGACCGACACCCAGAAAGTAATCTTCATCTCCTCATTCATGAACGAAGGAAATGCCAGGTCATGGAAAGAAGAATTTCTCGCCGACACCCAATTCATTGACTCGACTGGGCAGAAAAAGGGCTATGGAACCCTTAAAGAATTTAACGAAAGCTTTGAAAAAGCCTTTGGACCGATTGACCCAGCTGGAACTGCGTTGGCACGACTCCTGGAGCTGAGACAAGGCCCAGAAGGCCTGCAAACGTACATTGCAGACTTCCAAAGGTTGCTTGCCCAAGCAAAGATCAAAGAAGAACATATGAAGATCTATCATTTTGAGAACGGCCTCAACGGAGGACTTCTAACCAAGATGTTCAATGCAGGAGGAGTACCCAAGAACCTCGACGACTACATCACAGCAGTAGTCGATCTAGACAACTGTTACGCAAGATTGCAAGCTCGTAGGAACAGACTCCCGTCGCGACAAATCCAGAAGAAGAACACTCGCGGAGATCAAAGATTTATCCCTACTAGAGATAGGGATGCCATGGTTATTGATCGGATCACCAACGAAGCCAAACAAGAATACATGAGGACAGGAAAGTGTTTCAACTGTCACCAAACCGGACATCGGGCACGGGAATGCCCGCAGAAGAAGAAGACCCCTTACCCAGTGGTTAGGAAGGTGGAGGAAGAAGAAGCTAGAAGGATTGACGAGGATTTTTGAACAGGAGACCTATATCGACGATAGCGCCTCCAGAAGAACCTGTACGCCTAATACGAGCAGTTGGTGAAAAAAAAGAACTTTGTGTCCCCATAACTCTCGTATCCCGAACACGTCAGAAAAACGTCGAAACAACCGCAGTAATTGACTCCGGAGCTTCTGGAACCTATATCTCCGAAGACTTCGTGAAGAAGCATAATATCGGAACCAAGAAACTCGAAAACCCCTTTTACATCAAAACAGCTGATGGAAGCTACTTCAGTAGTGGACCGGTAGAACGGTATTGCACGCTGATTGTCCAAATCGACCAAAGGATGATGGTAGGAAAATTCAACATCACCAAATTAGGAAAGAAGGACCAGATCCTACTAGGGATCCCCTGGCTTCGAGCCATGAATCCCGCTATAGACTGGACCAAACAAACGATGTCCCTCCCTGCAACCGAAAAATCTGCCGAAATAGAAAGATACGTCAAGCAAACCTCTCGACTGCAGAAAACCTTCTTCACAAAGAAATTTGATACAAAAGAAGATGCTTGGAGTACGTCACCATCATCTTTAACCGAACTTATGGACGGAGGAGAATACCTTCAACAAGTCGAAGAGTCATCCAAGTTTAGTAACAAAGCACAGGAGTTCGCCTCAGAAGAAAAAGAAAAGAAGAAGAAAACCTTTGAAGAACTGGTACCGGAATATCTCCACGACTTCTCAGACGTATTTGCAAAAGACGGCTTAAAGGAACTACCCCCCGAAAGACCTGGTATAGACCATCGAATTGAAACAAAACCCGGATTTATCCCCAAGACGTCTAAAATCTACCCCCTCTCCTACAATGAACGAATCGCGGTAAAAAGATTTATTGAAGAGAACCTCGCCAAAGGGTTCATCACAAAGTCTAAATCCCCCCAAGCAAGCGGGTTCTTTTTTGTAGGAAAGAAAAGCGGAGAACTCAGACCGTGCCAGGACTATCGCTTTTTGAATGACCAGACTATCAAAAACGCGTACCCCCTGCCACTCCCATCGTCATTGGTTGAACGGTTACATGGCGCAAAGATATTCACCAAAATCGATATCCGATCCGGATACAATAACATTCGGATTCATCCGGATGACAGGTGGAAAGCCGCGTTCATCACGGAAGAAGGACTCTTCGAACCCACAGTCATGTTCTTTGGATTATGCAATTCCCCCGCTACTTTCCAAGCGTATATGAACGACACGTTTAGAATTGAACTCAATGAAGGATGGCTCGTCATTTATATGGACGATATGCTCATCTTCTCCGAGACGGTTGCCGAACACCAACGACGGACTCGCATTGTTCTAGACAAACTTCAAAAAGAAAAGCTGTTTGTCAAACCGGAAAAATGCACGTTCGATGCTGATGAAGTGGAATACCTTGGAATGATCATCAAACCAGGAAGTGTGGAGATGGATAAAGGGAAAATGGCTGGCATCAAAGACTGGCCCATCCCTAAAACAGTTAAAGATGTTCGGTCCTTTTTAGGTTTTTGCAACTTCTACCGAACCTTCGTCTCCCATTACTCGGATATAGCTCGACCCCTTATCGACTTGACCAAGAAGGACGCCTCATTCTCCTGGACGCCTCTGTGTCAACAAACGTTCGAGAAACTGAAAGAATGTTTTAGTTCACACACTGTTCTTCAGAACCCTGATCCCTGCCATCAATTCGCCATCGCTACGGATGCTTCTCTTGTAGCATCAGGAGGGGTACTATTGCAAACAGACACTAATGGCGTTTATCACCCGTGTGCATACCTATCGCAATCATTCAGTCCTGCTGAGAGAAATTACCCCATTCATGATTGCGAGCTGTTAGCTATCATCCGCGCCCTCACCCACTGGCGACACTACCTCGAAGGCCATCCGCAACCGGTCATCGTATTTACGGATCATATGAACCTCCTCTATTTCACGAAAGCAGAACGCCTATCCAGAAGGCAGGCCAGATGGCAACTGCTCCTCACTTCTTTCGACTTAAAGCTATATCACGTTCCCGGTACGAAATTAGCAGTTCCAGATGCCCTTTCTCGCCGACCGGATCACGGTGACGGATCGGAAGATAATGCCGACGCCGTCCTCCTTCCTGATTCCATGTTTATCTGCCTAATCGACGATGAATTACAGGCAGCCATTGCTTCCACCGCACCCCTTGACGACCCCCTTTTCTCTACCGCGCAAAATGCCCTTAATGGCCTATGTCTGCCGCCCATGAAATCATCTCTTAGCGACTGGCGCATCACCAATGACATTCTGTTCTACAAAAATAGAGCTTATATTCCTCCCGCTCACCGACCACATTTACTATGGAAACATCATGACCACCCTTCTGCCGGGCATCCCGGGCGTTTTAAAACTGAAGAGCCCGTCAAACGGGAAGCCTGGTGGCCCAGTATGGGCACCTATATCCGGAACTACGTCGATGGCTGCGCTACCTGCCAGCAGATGAAGGTGGACACTCACCCTGTAACTCCACCACTACACCCTATCAGTACTATGGCTACTCGCCCCTTTTCACAGATCTCTGTCGATCTCATTACTGTTACGTCGACTGTAGGTTGGCGTGTGCGAACTAGGATAGGTCTTCTCAGCGACGACTCGAGTGAGTCTACTGAAGAGAGCGTGGTCTAGCTTTGACAGAATGTCAAAGATTCCTCCGGCGATCTCGGTAAGACGGCGCTCGTCGAGATGCAGGGCTAGCGGATACGTGCTAAGTCGTATGGGGGCGACTTAGAAGTGCGGTCTCACACAAGGAAGCTGGTAGGCTTAGATGAGCAAGTTCTGTGGTAGAACCTAGTATATTAAAGTAAAGTCTAAGTACAATAATCTGTGTCTACTTATAGGGAAGTACTACAAGTATTCTAGCTCAGTCTGTAATCAATAGTATATCGTAAATCTATGATAGCAGGACATGAGGGTCAGATAAGATACATGAGGCTTAACCTCTGATCAAGCGTGCTGCGCCAAGGGCAGCTGCGCATAGGTACAGGAAGCGCCAAGCGCTCCGGATCTTCATGAAGCGACATGCTGTATACATGCGCTGATCTAGGGTGTCCATGAGGCGTACAGCCTCCATGGATCAGGTACAAGGCCGTCTAGGCCAGGGGCGGGGTCATAGCGTCAGGCGGGGTCATAGCGCCATGAGGCGGGGTCATAGCGGTCCAGACCGCTGTCTTTCTAGGCGTAGGCGGCGTACCGCCGCGCGGGGAGTCTAGCAGAGCGGGGGCAGGCGTAGGGAGAGCTGGGGCTCTAGTAGGTGTTACAGATCCCTGTAACAATTACTGATCTCCCTGTCTCATCTGGCTTTGATAGTATCATGGTCGTGGTAGACCACGGGCTTAGTAAGGGGGTGATCATTACTCCTTGCCATAAAACGATCACTTCAGAAGGAGTGGCGAAGCTCTTTTTGAAACACATTTACAAAAGATTTGGTCTCCATGACAAAGTAATCTCCGATCACGGACCTCAGTTCTTATCCAGATTCTCAATCGAACTCGCGCGACTCCTAGATTACTCTTTAGCTCCCTCCACCGCCTATCACCCACAAACTGATGGACAGACCGAACGATTAAACCAGGAACTCGAAACGTATCTTCGAATGTATTGCCAGAACAATCCTTCTGAATGGGTGGAGCATCTCCCCATGGCAGAATTTGTTCACAATCACAGAAGACACTCCGCAAAAGACGCATCCCCCTTCTTTATCATGATGGGATATGAACCAAAAGCTCTCCCACACTTACTTCCGGAATCAGACGTCCCCGCTGCTGAGGAACGAGTCAGAATTCTTCAAAAGATAAGAGAAGAAGCCGTCTCCTGTCATAACATCGCTATGCAGCGAATGACAGAAAGATCCTTCGGACAGAAGTACCAACCATGGAAAGTTGGAGATAAGGTATGGCTATCCACTGCCAATCTTAGACTAAAACTCCCATCTCGGAAACTGGCACCCAAGAGATACGGCCTGTTCACTATCATGGCCATACTATCTCCCATCACATTTACACTCCAATTACCGCCACAATGGAAGATCCACCCTACATTCCACGCTTCGCAATTATCCTCCTATCGCGAAAATGACGTACACGGTCCGAACTTCCCAGAACCACCACCTGATGTTCTAGAAGAAGAGGAAGAATATGAAATAGAAGTAATTCTCGCGCATAAAGGAACTGGGAATCGTCGGCGATATCTAGTATCCTGGAAAGGGTATTCTTCTGCCAGCAACGAGTGGATCCCTGAAAAGAACTTGGAGAATGCGGAGGAGACCCTTAGAACCTATAAAGCCAGAAATGCGCTTTGAGATTGCTCAGTACCTCGACGACATCGTTCTCACCCAGATACAAGACTTACAACCAATATGCCCTTCCCCACGTCTACCTACACGCTCCCCTATCACTCCACCTTCGATGCTACCCCCCTTGACTCCAATGACGAACGATACGAAACCTTCATCACTCAAGCTGAAGACCTCACCCTCATTGAGGCTGCACTCCTCTGCCCCCAGCATGCCATCAAGCTCACCAGAGTTCTCTTTGGAAGAAACGCTCATTCCATCAACCTCCTTATCAACATCATCCGAGCCACTGAAATCATCGAGCGAGTCTGTCGCCTCGTCGAAGACAACACGGTTCGCCACAGTCTCATGCATATGCAGAGGCGCATACGCAACTTTGCTTTGTGCCTTATTCCTGAGGAAGTTAAAGATGATATTAGAACAGTCATCCACATCGTCGCAGAACAAACCGCAGGGGTTGCTCGCCCACCTTCTCCTACGAACCCCACAACCACAGATGGAGTCCCTCCTCCCTCTTATCACGACGCCGTACCTACTTTGTCCTCTAACATTCCTAATGAGCTACTGGCTGCGGTCAACAATCTTGCGCAGACTACGGAAGCAATAATGACTTCCCTTAGAGAGGAAAACCCCCAGGCAATCCCCGTTCCTGCTCCCGCCATAGAAACTATTGAACACCCTCCCCATCTTTACACCGCGTTTTCTGTTACTCGCGAAGAAGTCGCTGCCGACCCAAACCACCAATATCTTTCTCACTACGAAGTACAGGACCTGGCTAACGCATTGGCCACGCTCCATATTCATCCCCCGCTCGTCATCCCGGACTCACTATCTTCGCACACCTTTATGGATGGGATCGTGCCTATACAAGCGTTGGGAAGAACCCAGCCTGCCACTCCTGCTGAGCTAATCACGGAGGCAGAGAGACAAGATGTCACCATCACGCATACAGTACGATGAACCGCTCCATCTAGGAGGAGAGTACAAGGTCAGCGTCCCCGTACAGATAAAGGAAAGAAACGCGCTACCAGTGCAGATGAGGCCCTTAGCCTCAAACCAGGCCCATCACCTCTATGAGCAACCTCCTCTAACCCCGACGAGAATCGCATTTGTAGGTACTGCAAGACACTCGGGCACAGGCAAGTTCATTGTCCCGAATATTACTGCCGCGTCTGTCGGGAATTATCCCCAGGCCATCTTTCATTCTACTGCCCACACTACACTGGGGAATCCCCCACTTCTTTAACCTGGAAGGACGATGGATTCTACCAGGTACTCGCACTCTGGGAGAACGATTTGGATGACGCATATGCCACCCAATGCAGGGAAGAAGAAGCGCTCTACAAGTTAGAACACATGAAGGGTGGACCAGGCGACGGTCCAGACGCCTTAGATTATTCTGACGACCCTATCTATCATGCTAACCAGGATGATTGAATCCGGTGGCTTCAACTCTAGTAAGGGGGTAATGTTACAATCACTTTACTTCTCAGATAACTCCGTCATTATGTACCATTTTCCTCATTTGTCTTGACTTCCCTTTCTTGGCCTTACTTCCATATTTGACTCCTGTACTATTATCCCACCATAGCCTTGGTCCGTGCGCGCATAGTCTCCTATTTAAGCACGTGTACTTTACCTAGAAACGTCACTTCAATCTTACTAGGTTTTACCCTGAACTTCCTTCGCTTAAGACCACCAATCTTAAGACGTCTGAACCGATCTCTTAGTTAAAGCACTCCTTTAACTAAGTCTACGAACCTCTTCTTATCTGAAGAGCTATACGAATCTCAGCAACACGAAAGCTCTGTCGAGTCTTTGCTGTTAGAACTATCCTAGTTCGTAACACCAAGAAGAGGTTCTGAAACTCCCTCTGCTCCTCCATGAACCGGAGCATGTTTTCACTCACCCGGTCCATTGCAGCCCTACTTCCTTCTGCCACTCCGATACCCCTCTCCAACAGCCCATTGGTCCAGGGCCAACTCTGCCATAATATTGTTGGCGGCTGTGACCCAGGCCTGGTTGTTGTGCTCCATCCAAGCTTGCTCCTCACCAATGACCGTCTGGGGACTGGAGACTATCTCCATGTCGTCGTCAATGTCCTCCGGACTCCTCTGGCACCTCTTGGCTTTGCCCTTGGGGCTCAGAGATCCCTCCGGATGCGCATGTTTCTTGCCTTTGCCTTTGCCAGCTGGCACCTTGACAGGGGGAATTCAGCCGACGCACTTCTCCTTGGATGTGTGGCACTAGTCACACCCAGATCTTCCGGAATGATCAGTAATCATCCGGATCCGGACGAAACAATCATTCACCCTAGGTGTCTTAGACACAATGGCCCAGGTGCAAATCTTGCGCCTGGTAATGCACATCTCGCATGCGGCCTCTGGATCTGCCGGACCAGAGGACTTAAACTCTGTAAACATCCAGAAAAACAAAGAACCCTCATCTGACTCACCTCCGACACATTATCTGCCCTAGCCTTCATCAGGCGCTTGCACTTGCGCTCAGCCAATCTTTTCCGAGTGTCCTCAATGTCCTTCCGCTTCTGTTCCTCCATGTGTTTCCATTCCTCTTCCGCCTCCTCGCGCTTGCGCTCTTCTTCCTCTGCCTCTCTCCAAAAATGTTTAAATCAACCTTTCATATATTCATACACATTTTGCCAACCCCCGAACCCCGGAATTGTGGACTGCCAGGTCTCGGGTTTTGGGGTTCGGGGGTCCAGAACTCGGAACTCGGTATGTGAAAACAAAAATATATTTCAAACATGGGTAAGTCAATGTGTTTGTCAATCAACTTGATTGTAAATTAAATGTTATTGATCTCCCCAAATTTCCCAAGTTCCGAGTTCCAAGTTCCAGGACCCCTGAACCCCGAACCCCGAGACCTGGCAGTCTACAATTTCTGGGTTTGGGGGTTGGTACATCTCGGTTTGGGGTTTGGCACTGAAAATTTGACATACATATATATTTTTGTAAGTGTTGTGCTTCTGGTGTCTGTGCTTAGAAATAGGATATGTTGCACACCATGGTTCAGGTGTGGGGTTTTTCCACTTCAGTCCTCAATTATTGGTCAATGCCATACATGGTCAATTCATGTTTTTGTGCTTAGGGGTTTAGATTTGGTGGTCGATGGTAGGTATATGCACTCATAGTGTACATGTATCCTACGGGTTTGATTTGCTGGTGGCTACATCAGCTGTATGTCTTGATGAAACATATCTAGGCTCACCCATATATGTACCCATCTATGTACAATTCCCCCATGTCAGCCCACCCATCTATGTATTATCCCCCATGTCGGCCCACCCGTCTATGTAATACATCCTATGTTGGCCCACCTGTCTATATAATACATCCTATGTCGGCCCACCTGTCTATATAATTATACCCCACCTCGGCCCACCGGTCTATTTGATATCCCTTTTGTCGGCCCACCCGTATATGTAATACTTTCCATGTCGGCCCACCTGTATATGTAATACACCCCACATCAGCTCACCCATCTATGTAATATTCCCCTACGTCGGCCCACCCATATATGTAATACACCCCCATTGGCCCACCCGCCTACACAACAACATTTGCCTTACATCTCTCTTCAGCCGAGCTGTCTATAATATCCTACTCTACATATTACCCAGATGGGCCCACCCATCTCCATGAATGATCATATTCCACCGGCCCATCCATCAACATCAAGGATATATATATTATTGGCATACATGGGCCCACCCGTCTCCATCAGAAATAATATGTGTCCCGGCCCATCCGTCATCATCGAGAATATACACAACATGGGCCCATAATCCGCTGGCCCATCTCATATGGGATATTATGGAGGTCGGGTGGCCTGTGTAATACAGAATTTGTCACTGAAGGGGCTCAAGTAGGAACATACAAAGGGATAAGGCACAGAAATTAGACGCGGGTCAGATCCGGACATCCGGAAATGATATGTGTGATAAGTCCAGGTCTGGAACGTGGGATATGACAGTATCCCCCCCTTAGGGCCGAGCCCACGAGGCTTCTGATTCAGAAGTCCGGTCCGGAGTTTTATGAATGTGAGATGATGGGCGGAGCTCATAAACATAGCACTGAAGCATATAAGTAGGCCGGGACGCCCATGAGAAGTTTAAAACTTTCCTCCTAACTCCTATTACTGCTTAACATGTCTAACTCCACTTCCGGCAACAAGAAGTCTACCCGGCAACTCCTTGAAGAGAGGTGGGTGGAAATGGGTTCCGGGACCCCCGAACCCCAAGACCCGGCAGTCTACAATTTCGGGGTTTGGGGGTTGGTAAATCTTGGTTTGGGGTTTGAGGGTTAGTAAAATGTTTATAGATATACGTAGGTTAATTTAAACATGTCTGAAAAAAATGTTGTTCGTCTCAAATGTCAAATCCTGAGTTCTGGGTTTCAGGGCTCGGCACCCAGCACCCAGGACTCGGGGTTCGGCACTGAAAATTTGACATTCGGGTGTTCAAGTTTCGGGTGATATCTACCTCAATCTACAGTTTCAAGTTCTGGATATCGGGACTGATCATTGAATCATTCAATTGTGGCATAGGTAACATGCATTGAAAAAGATTTATGTACATCTATCACTGAGCAATTATGTAGCCATTTCAACCTCCTCACCAGGAAGATCAACCTTCCCCTCAACATCCATCTCCTTATCAGAAGAATCATATTCTGGCAGGAGGTTACCTGGTTTATTAGGGACCACAATATTGCCGGAGGATTCTGGCAAGAGGTTACCTGGTTCATCCAGGAGCACAATTTTGCCGAAGGATTGTGGACCCTCAGACTGAACTTGGGTGGGCTCAACCATGGGACCTACCATAGCAGATCCATCCTCAGGTGTCAAGGGTGTGGGTTCCATCACTGGAATGTCCAAATCAATGAGGTTGGAAAGTGTGGAAGGGAGGGGTGAAATGTACGGGGGGGACTGCCTTGATCAAGCAAGATTGTTGCATCGGCCGGTGTGTCTGGAAGTGAAAATGAAGGGTGCTGGTCGACCACCATGTGCCGGAGGCTTTCATGGAGGCATTGCAGGGTATCAATCTTAGTGTCCTGCTCCTGTACCCGAGCCTCAAGAAGAGCGATGCGAGCTGCACCATTCTGAATCGTGATTGCCATGGAATGGAGATCTGGCATGGGAACATCTAGTGCTGCACGAGGCACTGCGACACTGGAAGACTGAACTGCTAAGTCAAAAATTAGGTCAGCCGGTCATCAAAAGTTTGGGTGACTTATAAGCTGGCACAGGTGCAGGGGCAGGTGCAGGTGCAGGTGTCTTCTTGATAGTGATGGTCTTGCTGCGACCATGTGACTGCACCTGGGGTGTAGTTGCAGCAGGGATGGCCAGAGTTCAGGATGGGCCACAAGATTGATTATGAGTTTGGGCCCTTGGCTGGGAGGGAGACGGAGCATTAGATGGAGCAGGGGCAGGTGTCTTGGAACACATCCGGCCGGTGGTAGACTTCCCTCAGGTCCGTCTGGGTGGGGATCCCAGAGATGCAGGGTTGCATTTGATCTTCTTGGTGGAGCAGCGGATGCAAGACAAGCAGGGGAAAGCTGGACCTCTTGTCCAAACGAGTCGCACAGGGCCAATTCTCCTTGACACAATAATAGCAGGAGTTGCTCTGTGGTATCCATTAGTAGATGGACTAAGGGGAATTAATTGGAGTACTCACTGGGCCGGGAATAGTGATATCAAATGTGGTATTGGCCGGCAGGTCACCATCTGAAGCACTGGAAGTATCATCAGAGGACTCTTTGACTTCCAGACGACTGCCGGAGGTTGCCTGATAGATTGTTAGTACACATGTGAGTTCCTGGCGAACTTCTAAGACTTACCCGAGCCTCCTGACGACTGATGGGAGATTTCTAATGTAATGGGAATGAGTGAAAATGATACATGTGAGTTCCGGACAAGTCCAAATGACTCACCGTGACCTCCGGACAACTGCCGGCAGTCAGCTGTGGACACATGAGCATACATTTAAAATCCAAATGGATAAATCAGACTTACCAAAGCAGGCCCAAATGATTGCTTCTTGGGGGAACCAGTAACTGAGGCAACTGGGGCTTCCTTACAACAATGGTGGAGCGCTGGGGAAGGACGACCTCCGGCACTCCACGCGAAATCGGCTGCAACAAATTGAGAGCATGTCACAAATAAGCCAGAACACATACCTGAACAATTGGGTCTTTATCATCTTCCGACTCGACAAACAGCTTCGACTTGGGGAGTTGACTTAACTTGACACGCTTGCGAGCCTTCATCACTGACTTCGGAGGTTGGGAGGAGTGTCCAGAAATCATCGGAGACTTCCTCTTGTTGCTCCCCCCAACTTCCGGCTCCAGGTCAACAGAAGCTGCCTTACCTTTTCCTTTGTCCCGGTGTAGTAGGAGGGTTTGGCCTCAGGGGCACCAGCAAGGAGTATCAGAGGTCTCTGTAGGTGTCATAGGTCCTCGTTCATAGGGTTAGGTCTTCATCATTCCACCACCATAGCAGTCTGCTTGGTTGGCTTGGCTGTCTCTCAGCTTGTTTGGTGTTCGAGCCCTGGCCCCTCTCCACCGGAACTTGGGGTACGTCTTGCTGGAAGGTCCGGCAACATTGCTGGCGACGACCGGAGGGGAGGGAATAACGGAGGCAGAAGAAGGGACAGGTGCAGGTGAAGGAACAGGTGTAGACGGAAGGTTGACAGTCAGTTGGCCAGTGGAAACATTAGGAACAACAGGGAGAGTACAGGAATTGTCACCCAATGCCTCCCAGGCACAGACTTGCTTGCGCCAGGCGTGTCTAGCCACCTGGGGGTCATCATGGCTAATGCTGTGCCAGTTGGGCAATGCCCGGGGAGTCATGGAATGCACCCTCATCAGCTCCTTAGAGCAGGACACCACAATTCCAGGGATGTATTCCCCTTTCTCATGGGCCCGGATGATGTCAGCCTACCCAGACATTAGAAACATTAATGTTAAACTAATTTAATCAGTTCAACATACCAAAAGAGTGGTGACCTGCTTCATCAGAGCAAGGTGGACGTCCACTGAGCCGGCCGGGATGTGTCTTGCGCTGGCAATGATGCCCACAAGTTGAGCAGTGGATGCCTTGAGGTCAGCCAATGAAGATTGAGCTGGAGTAGACATTTGGATTGAGTCGATAGATCTGAGAATATTGAAAGCAGGGTGTAAATCTGTTATCACTAGAATGATGTTTCAAAGAAACAATACAATTGAGGGACGATGTTTTGTTGATTGTTTGTCTTTGTTTGGTCATGGTTCAACTTTTGGCAATCGCCGGCCATGTGTTGAACTTCGACATTATCTCTTATCAATCAGTTCATCAGTTCATCAGTTCATCAGCTCATCAGATATCATGAGCTCTCAACATGGGGTCAGATTTCATGACCCTCCAGTCACTGAATCCACCTCAATGGATGTGGATGAGTCCTCCAAGTCCCGGATGTCCCTTGGTATGTTTTGTTTTTTCTGATTTCAGTCAATTGATCTGACATGGTTTAGATCCATTAGATAATATATACCTTGGGCCGCATGATGAGTAAGACTCTGATTCTGGGTCGTCCGGTGGTTTGGATGTGTTGAATGGGATTTCCAGGTATGTTTCTCAATTCAAATGTACATATTCTACATGTGCAAATTCATCACATACTTCCAGATCCATCATATCCGGCCCTGGCGGATGGACTGGCCCTGTATGATGACCCGGACTTGTATCTTGGTCTGGAGGATACCTTGATTTCGTCTGATGATGCTCCGGTTGTACCCGATTTTTCTATGGCTGGTGAGGTTATTCATTTCATTTCATGTTCACTTTTCATGGCATTTCCCTAGTGAATGAATCGACTCCCGAACCTCATCCAGCTACTCCAGTTGTACCAGAGGCACCCATACCTTGTAGGTATATTTATATCATTTCATGTTTCTTAATTATGTTATCTCCCAAGCTATTTTAGAAACTCCCAAACATCAATCGCCCAAGCCGGAACTCAACAATGAAGCACTGTGTGCCATGGTTCAGGAGTTCATGCCAATCGGATCTTATGATCAATCTGAAAGTAAGTATACAACAGTTCATTATTTATCTCTGCTAATATCCTGCAAGTTCAAACAATTGTAGATCGCCTGGGTGATTACCAACAGTGTCATGGAAATCTTCCTGCCCCTGCAGTAGCACAACTTCTTGAGGCTGACAGACCATTCAGGATGGCATGGGCTGAAACATGTGACAAGCTGCAGAAAGCAGATGCGGACCTCCGGAGGATGCAAAGGGTAAGGGAGTCAACCTCTGAAATGCTGAAGGTATTAGATACCCTCATTGAGTTCTTTGAGGACTCAAGTAACATGTAAATATCGATCAATGTCTGATAGTAGACACATTGCAGTATACTTTACCTACTCAGTACTTAGTCCTTGGTACTTGTATACTCTACCTACTCAGTACTCGCTGCCCGGTTTTCTGTGCTCGGTACTCGGTACTCGGTACTCGGTACTCGGTACTCGGTACTCGGTGCTCGGTGCTCGGTGCTCGGTGCTCGGTGCTCGGTGCTCGGTGCTCGGTGCTCGGGGTTTGGTACTCGGGCCTTGGTACTCGAGATTTGGGATTTGGGATTTAAGATTAGGTCGTTAGTACTTTGACATATACACAATAGCACATATGACATTACACATGAGGGCAGGAAGATATATCTACATTAAGTGCATCCCTGTGCTCTGGTTACTCTAGGTGTACTGTCTACTGGCATTTTGCAACTTACTCCGGGTCGTCCTTGTGGATGGTTTCAACCGTGACTCTCTTGCCCCGCCTCCTTTTCTGTGCCGGCAGCGTGATACTCTCTTCCATTTCAACATCATCTCTAACCTCGCTGGTGCGTCTTCAGTTAACCCAGCAAGGAGGTCGCCCATTCGCGATGTCAGTAATGCACCTTTTTTGGCTGGCTTGGCCGGGCGAGGCTTTGGAATTGCACGTGGGACTGCCGTCCCTTTGGGTGTAGGACCTCCTGTCCTGGGTTTCTTCAGCGGATGTCTCCCGTCAGCCAAGTCATCATCCACATCATCCTCGGTATGATTAGTGGCACTCTCCTTATCACTCTCGGCTTCTGTCGACGAATCCCGAGGCCTTCGGATGGTAACCCTCTGCTGCTTTCTCACTATACGAGTCTGAGGAGAGGGCGACTTGCCAGATATGACAGATGGTACCATGTCCCCATCATTGTTCTTCCATGCTTTGAACAGAAATGTGGGACCTTCGCCTGTTTCCTGCCGAGCACGCCAGAAATGGAGCAAGGCAGTCGTGTCCCAATTTTGCAGCTTCGAAGGCTCCTTCAAGTCAACATCCGCCGGAAGATACGTCCGGGCCACGAAGTCATCCTGACTTTGTACAATGGCACTCCATGGCACAACCACCTTGTCCTTCCCGGAACATATCCCTGTGTCCATGCATTGAACAATTTGTCAGGTGATGCAACGAGAAACTCACGATAGTGCGATGTAAGAAAGGCCCTCACTATGGCCTTCTTCTCCTCAAGTTTCGTGTCGGTGATGTCCGGAAGGAGTGGCATACCCTCCCCATCCATTTCGAGTTCAAAGGCTGGTTTTTGAATTCTCTTTCAACCTCCCTTGATCTGACGTCCTCCATCCCGTGCCACTGGTAGCCTATCATTGTGATGCTCAACATGTTCAATCTGGTATACATGGTTCAAACACTCACTGAACTGTTTCCTGCATGTACTCCTGCCACACTGGCTCAATGTCCTCCCAGTCCTTCGTCTTCATGAAGCTGTCCCCATTCCACTAAGGCCTCATTATCATTATGCCTGCATGAATATTTTGAGATGAAAGATCTCTGTCAATGGATAAATGTACTCACATCCCGAACAGCACCTCTCCCTTTTCATTCTTCCAAGCCGACATCACAAAAACTCTCATCCCACATTGCCTCCACATCTCGTTCGAAAGTGCTCCATATATGCTGGACCCTTCTTACGAGCCACTTGTGCTTGTATCTCCGGAGGCGGACAGTTGTTGGACCACTCCTCCGCTGTTTCTTTCGCCTTCTCCAACTCGTTGTCATCCAATTCAGCCATGACTCTCTTCACCACCGCCCTGATAATGTTTGAACATACCAGGATCTCCTGGCTTTACCCCAGACTCGTCCTCAATCCTCTTCAGCACCTCTTCGCGTTTCTGCTGGTAGACCACCATCCTGGGTGTCCATTTCCTCCCATACTTGATCATGTCCTTCCTTTCCTTCTTTTTCTTGTTGTTGAACAACCAAGTCTTGTACACCTAAGAGTTGATGAAAGAATGTGAATGTTGAAAATTTAGGTTTTCAACACAACAAAGAAGCCTCACCTGCTTCCTCTTTTTCCATTGTTTTTGGTCCAACTTAGGAGCAAACAACCTGGCCGCCCTTGCTATGGCAGTGAAAATCGCTCGCTTCTCACTCCTTTTGGCAGCAGTCCACTCAGGAAGGTAGTTCTTCAACTCCAAAATCTCCTTGTCCGTGAGCTTCTGAGACTGTGGTTGACGCACCCTGTGTCTTCCGGAAGTCGTGTTGGTGGAATGACCTGTTCTTGCCATAGTGAATCAGAATGCAGAAAGGGCTAAGGATTTGCAAGGTGGAAGTATTAATGAATTGTGCGAAGTTGAACTTTGAGCAAAGCCTAATGATAGGTTAATCGGCCCATATTGGACAAGAAGCCATTAATGGAAATGAATTTGTAATGAGCCAACAGGACTGCACCGCATCATATTGCAATAAAAATTCATTACACCTGAGCTGATGCCTTGCTTGCAACATTAGTAAAGAAGATGAAGATAGGTAGATGCACCCCAGTGCAAAAATCTCACAGGGTGGAAGCAAGGGGCAGCAAAGGTAGGAAGACTTGGGTCAAGGTCCCACTTGCAAGCACGAGGCGACATGCCTACCGGTCCATGCCTAACTCTCCCCCAGAATCACCAACAATTCAGCCTGTTGAGGCACCACCTCCTTGGGAAGACTTTCCTGACAATACTTACGAGCAGGACCAAGGCTCATTTGAGCCTTTGCAACTCCCAAAAACCATGGCAAGTTCATGTACAATGTTGGAGTGTCATTCAAACTATGGCTAAGCATTCAAAAATACAGAGTCAAAATGACTACCTCAGGCAATGGCTGCCAAGGCAGGAATCATATCTACATCACCTCCTCGATCGAGAAGCTCCACCAGAAGACAGGAGATGCATCATCTGCCAACAGGATGGGGTGTACAAATGTCAAGATTGTCTTGGCGAGCCACTCTATTGCACGGGCTGTTGCAGGAGTCAACATTGTAGCAATCCTTTCCACTGGATCAGTCAATGGAATGGGCGATTCTTCGAGCGGAGTTGTCTCGCTCATGTGGGACTCATTATACACCTTGGCCATGATGGCAAACAATGTCCGGCGGTCACCGATCGGTGGAATTTGTTTGAAGAAGATGAACCTGAAGACCTGCTTGAGCCTGAAGATCTGCCATTTGTGTCCGGACCCGAGTTCCAGCCAAAGGAAAACACCATGGTCATTGTGGACAAGTCCGGAGTTCATCGCCTGGAGGTTCGATGCTGTGAATGTCCGAATGCCATGAGTCCGGACATTCAAATGTTTCGACACAGATTTTTCCCTGCATCTTTCAACAGGCCAAAGACTGTGTTCACCTTAGAGTGCTCAATGATTTTCTACTGGACAGCCTTGAATGCGGCACCTCGGCGATGAACTATTACAGCAAGCTCCGGAGAATGACCTCCAGCATGTTTCCACACCTTGTTCCAGGTAATGCCTTACCCTCTTCATCTACTGGACATCATATTGACAAAGCACATTGCAAGGACCGATACAGAGAGCTCATGAGGGTCGCTCGACAGTGGAGGCAGTTGAAGACAATGAAATGGCATGGCTTTGGCCATCGTTCTGATAACCCGAGCACAGGAGAACTCGCATTATTTTGCCCGGCATGTCCTCAGCCTGGGATTAATGTGCTGTTGTCAGAGGATGAATCACTTGATGAGTGAGTCCTATTCTCAACCAATGTGGCCTCCATAATAATACTAGCGATCCAAGCTGGAAATACACCCGGTCATTTGTGATGGACGGAAATTTCAAAGCGGAACATCTGCATCCCATTAAGCCATTCGATGAAGTTTGGCTGTCCGATGGGCTTGGATTCATGGTAGGAAAGGACAGGTATAAAATGCATCTGGCAGAGGCTGCTGACACGGTGGAAAAATCAAGCTGCAACAACCACCGGGCAGTAAATCAAGCTAATGCTGCTCGGCACAAGCTGGAGTCCACCGGTATCGGGGGAGTTGCCTGTGCCAGACACGGTTGCTTTGTCCCTCACTCCATGGTGGATTTTCAGAAAGGCTGAAAGGCAAGCCACATCCACCATTAAGCATTCACGAGTTAACCATGGGTCACTTGCAGACAAATGAACATGGACTACGCCCTTTGCGAGGCTTCCCGGCACAACATGGAAGGCATCACCAGGGCTGTCACCTTCTATGATATTAATTGTCAATACAACAAACACTTTCGGGTTCGGGTGGATCGAAGTCGATTTCTAGAAATGGCACCACAACTAACCATCATTCCCGGAATTGGGTTGTGGCACGTTCATGGCCATCAGGACAGCTGCTATGTGCGATATGCTTCTAACTTTATTGAAGGCATTGGTCGGATCGATGGAGAGATCATGGAGACGCTATGGGCACGGCTCAATCTGATCTCCCCTGCTGCTCGGGGAATGTCATCTCCCCACCGAAAGGAATGCCTTGATTATCAGATGAATGACTCCAATTTCTGCAAGATGATTCGCATGAAAAGGACTCTATGCCGGAAATACAAGCTGGCGAGGAATGGCATCTCGGAAAGTGGAAAGGCATTTGACAGACTCGATGAAGCAGCACCCTCACATTTGAAGACAGAATGGTTAGCCAGGGAGAGGATAGCTCAGTCAAGCAGATTGAATGATCCTTCGGCGATGGATGAATATGAGATCAATATAAAAAAGGGTACATTGAGTTCCATTGTCTCCATCGAGGTCTGAATTAATATTGCACTCAGCACCTAGCAAAAAGGAGATCGAGCTTAGATTATTAGAGGAGGGTAACACCCGCAATGCAGCACCCTCTTGCAGATCTGTGGCGAAGTGGATATCAACAGGGTTAGCAATTGAAGAGGCTCAGATTGCATTGCTCATCGAGGTCCGAAGGATCGGAAGAAGATCCACTGAGACACAGAGATTAGACATTGCCCGTCAACGCGATCGGCTCCAAGGCCAGATAGATGGATTTGCTCAGTCTGCTCTAACACATCTCGGGGAGGGATTTGATGCAGATGATGAACCTGAGGACTTGAACGTAGACATTCTAGATGATCTCGATGATGACCCGGCGGATTTCACAGAGACATCTCATACATGGACAAACTCTCCTGAGCTCACTGTAATCCCGTTGCCATCAAACCTGGGGGTTGATAGATGCAGATGATGCATGGCAGAGGATCTGATTCCCCTGGAAGATGTCGCTTTGTGAAGGGCAGGCCAATGATGTCCTTCACTAATCTCCGCATTTACCTTTGCAACAAGGCCATCCTGTTCCAAACAACCTGTTAGGCAGGCCAAATCCCAGGCCCTGAAAACTCGAGCTTGGTCCCAGGTGACATCAGTGCAGCAGGCAGTCTCCCTCCATGCCAGCATATATACAAAGACCAGGAAGCAAATGATGAAACTTGAGCCGGGGCAAGACCAGCTTCAGAAATACAAACCCCTGCTTCGCGAGCAACTCAAAATCAGCACTGCAGTGGGTGACCCAAATGCCCGAGGTCAACGAAATGAATCTTTGGCTTGGTTTTGGTCTGTTGAAGTCGACCTCGGGGGTCCTGATCAATCGTGGAATGAGGAATGTGAGTTCCTGCTTGCATGTCATATCCCACGGTTACCTGACTGGACCCATGCCAAGTTTACCGAGTCCATTGGCTCGAGGGCAAAGGCACTACGAGATCGATGGAGGGAAGAAATGATATTGGTCAAATTGGAGATGGATTGGACATGTAAGTTCTTTTTGTGGAAAAGCAACCCAATGGGGCGACCACATGCAGGAATCATTGGAGAAACGCCTTCCGGGTCACGGATGCTATGCCGGAAGGCAATCCCAAATGTATTCATTGCTTCGCACAGGATGCGCAGGCAGCTTTTCAAGACCTACAAAACGTGTTGATAGAGGCTGGAGATGAATGAACATTGTTTTCTCATGAAGTCCCTTTTTCCACATACATAATTGAGGCCCAGGAATTGTCCGGGTCAGCCCATGTCGGAGTTTGAATTTCGTATCCATCCATCAGTGATTCTTATCTTCACATCTTCACCATCTTTCACTTGCATTGCCAGTGCCATAGTCCTGTATTAGCCATGTCCTGCAACTCCTGCATCCACTTCTGGCACTCTGAATGCCGGAAGCCATTACCGACCCCTGAAGCTGAGCCTTGCAACTATTTCCTGCACATTGGCAATGGCTGGATTGCGCGGTCCGTGCATGCATCTCTCAATATCGGATGGAAGCTGCCAACAATGGTCTATCTTCTGACCAGATCAAGTATTTTAAAGCCGGGCTGCAATGGGAGATGAATGTATGTTACCACTGCCCTGATGACTTTGTTGGTCAATGCTAAGAATTTGAGCAGACTTTTGTCACACCACTCCTGCAGTACTCCACTTCACAGAATATTGTGTCAGGTTCTTCCGGTCCCTGTCGCTTATATCCTTAAGTTGTATCCCATGCTAACCTGGAACACGGTTCCTGGACGACGTCTTTTCATTCCACCTCCTTGCATTTGATGATGAGGCAATTGCAGGACATCCTGTCCCAGATTGTGTTCGCAATATACATGTCCATGGTGGATGGGAAACACCACAATCCCGGATCAACCATGGCAGTGGGATGAAATAATGGCTTCCTGCGTCTCTCACTACCAGTATTGGGCGGTAAGATGTTAGCTGAATTGCCTTGATTGATGACTTATCTGTTCTAGCTTAATGTTGAGGATGATGCTTTGGTTCTTCCAGAGAAGTTGAAAAACACTTCGACTCCACCACTTATGGGACTGAGGTGGATTAAAGAACACATGGAAGCATTGATGGAGGAGCAAGATCAGGGCATCAAAGCCAAGATGGCAGAGGTGAAGATGTACACTGACATGTTAGAGAAATTGAGGAAAGGCAAAGGAGTGTAGTCCCATTCAGTCTTCATTTTATACAAGATGTAAAATATTCTATGCATTCAAAAATCTTGCATCGGAGTCCTGGAAGCCCAGGTCCCGAGTCCCGAATTTCAGAGTTCGGGGTTCGGCGACCCGGAGCTCGGCAACTGTGTTTGGTGTCAGGGTATCCGGAGCATTGGAGATAACATGTGTCAGTATTTTGGGTTTCATGGTTCATATTTCGTGATTATGGAATTGGGTGTTAGGGACTAGGTATTCAGAACAGTGTTGAGTCCCAGGGCACAAGCTCTGAGTCCCGAGTCCCAAACCCCGGGTCCCAAGTCCCGAATTTCAGAGTTCGGGGTTTGGCGACCCAGAGCTCGGCAACTGTGTTGGGTGTCAGGGTACTCGGAGCATTGGAGATAGCATCTGTCAGTATTTTCTGTTTCATGGTTCATGTTTCATGATTATGGAATTGGGCATCAGGGACTCGGTATTCAGAACAGTGTCGAGTCCCAGGTCACGAGCTCCAAGTCCCAAGTCCCGAAACCCACACCCAACACAGTTGCCAAGCTCTACGTCACCGAACTCCGACCTCCAAAATTCGGGACTCAGGACCTGGGGTTTGGGACTCAGGACCCGGAGCTCATGCCCTGGGACTTGACACTGTTCTGAATACCTAGTTCCTAATGCCCAATTCCATAATCACGAAATATGAACCATGAAACCCAAAATACTGACACATGCTATCTCCAATGCTCTGGATACCCTGACACCCGACACAGTTGCCAAGCTCTGGGTCACTGAACCCCGAACTCCGAAATTCGGGACTTGGGACCTGGGCTTCCAGGACCTGGTATTCAGAACAGTGTCGAGTCCTGAGTCCACAATGTCGGAGTTCAGGGTTTTGTCAAATGTGTATGGCAATCACAAATGTTAATTTGAGTGTATTTATACATCTTCCCCTAGTCTCAAATATCACGTGCTGAGGTCCAGGTGTCGGGACTCCCATATGTCAAGTCTCAAGTTCCAATTATCGAATACCGAGGCTCGCATCCAAATTATTCAGTCCCATATATCACTTTGCAAATGCTCAAAATTGAGTATTGAGGTCCGGATAACTATTGGTACATGGTATTCATTTGTTGGAATGTATATAGGTCACAATGCTTGCTCTTTGTTTGATCTGTCACACACTGTATGGACCATCCACATGATGGAACACCAGCATAAATGTGAACAGAATCTCTCATATACCATGCCCAAGCAATCTGATCCCCTTCCACATCATAAACTCCATGTCTCACAATCCTTCCACAAAACGCAATAATTCAGCCGGAATTGTACTTGAACTCCAGCTGAAGGCTTGGCATTGTCATCCGAGCATTAGAATAGTTCCTCGCAGTGGTGAGAATGTCGAAGCATTCAGCAATGGACATATGGTCTTGATGATTGGGGGTTTCCCGATTGGAAATGATAGAGAGGGTGTTAAACACTGATGCCCAGTACTGCAGGGCCTCCGGCATCTGTGGCAGATCCTTGCTTACTGCTATATGTCCAAGGTTTGACAAGGTTTGCAACCCTGCCCAGTACTGCTCAGGATGCATGACTCTGAGTGCCGCGGACGCGATGGCTGCTGGCCTTGCAATGGCTTTGAGGATATTCTTGCAGGAAGGTCCCTTCAATGATGCAGATACCTCCGGATCGGACACATTCTTTGGGATTGGTAAGTATGACTGCCGGAATCACCATCTCATCAGATCCTACCTCATGTCCCTGTTGAAACCATGCTGGAGATAGATTGATGCATCTGGGAGTTGCACCAACATCTTCCGAGCCCTGGTTGAACAACTTTTGATTAGTTCGCCAATTGCCATAAGCCCTTACACTTTTTTTGAGGCTTGGAGCAAGCAACTCAGTGGCCTCCCTGATTTCCTTCTGTAGGTTTCATTGATATTCAATATCCATTGAGCAACAATGTATATTACACACCTGGGTGGTGTCAGTCAGGGCGTCTTGGAGGTACCATGCAATGATGGCACCGGATGCATCGAGAATTGTGGCAGGTTCATTGACCAACCTTTTGCCTTCATGGCCAGGAGGAGACCTCTTAAGCTACCTCGCCTCTCTCTGTTCATTATGCCCGGTGTCTTTCAGGGAGATCAATTTGCTATATCTTGCAATATCCATCTGCATCTGAACTGTCATGCAGGAATTTGAATAATAAAATGAATTTTCCGAATCTGCAGGAAGACCCACTGGGATTTTTAGATGCCTTTATGAGTACATCAGCCAAGTGATCACATGCCATCACCAGATCAGTGTCTAGGTTGGGGGAAGGTATGACTGGGCCTCCTCCAGTCTTCTCTGCCTTGAATTTCTGTTCGGTATATTCCCCTGCTTCATAAGTCACAGTCAGGGCCCAAGTGCGCCAGATGTTTATGCTGTCAGGAGTGGAAGGGGAAGAACTGTTCATGCTGGATGTTAATCTTGGGAAATCAGACACTGAATGCTGGATGTCCGGACTTTGGTGTTAAAGGGGGTGGAGATAGAGAGGATCAGATAAGGGAGCCTGGGATAATTTTGGCTGTCAAAGATGTATTATTATCCATTGCTCAATGAAATACTACCTGATTGGAAGTGTGCTGGTCATCAGATATTCATTTGTCGACTCCCGGTTCCCAGAACTCGGAAGTCGGTACAGTTGACCCAAATTTGGGTGGTCGGAACTTGGCGTCTCAGAAAGTTATCACCATATAGGAGATCCAACAAGGAAACACTCCTCAATAGCAGAAAGTTATCACCATATAGGAGATCCAACAAGGAAACACAAAAAAAAGGCAATACAAGCTTCGCACCACCAAGTCAGGAGATCACCTGCTGCTCTGGGAACTCAGTAACTTTGATTCATTACCTCCTCTGAGTATGGTTGACTCACATTTTGGTGGTCGGAACTTGGCTTCTCGTAGGGCAACACAAGCTTTGCACCCCGGATTCCACATTCTGCAAGACAACCTATGCACCATCAAAGGCCATGTCAAGAGAGCACCTGCTCTCTTCAGACACATCTCAACTTCAGTTGGCCATTTAACACGGAAAGTATTAACTAAATTATGTGTTGAGTTCCGGGTCCCGGACCTTGGAACTCGGTACAGTTGACTCAAATTCTGGTGGTTGGAACTTGGCTTCTCATAGGGCAACACAAGCTTCGCACCCCTGATTCCACATTCTGCAAGACAACCTGTGCACCATCAAAAAGTATTAACTAAATTATGTGTTGAGTTCTGGGTCCCAGAACTCAGAACTCGGTATAGTTGACTCAAATTCTGGTGGTCGGAACTTGGTGTCTCGTAGGGCAACACAAGCTTCGCACCGCCATGTCAGGAGATCACCTGATGCTCTGGGAACTTGGTAACTTTGATTTATTACCTCCTCTGATTTGGTTGATGTACAACTACCTCAGCTCCATCATGTCTACAATTATGATACACATGGGCCCACCCGTCTATATTTTATACCACCCTCGGCCCACCCATCTAATACAACATCCCATACAACACCCTTGGCCCAACAGTCTAATTAATATGTGTCTGGGCCCACCTGTCTAATACAATATTTTATGATACCCTCGGCCCACCCGTCTAATTTAATATGTGTCTGGGCCCACCCGTGAATGTGATAACAAGTACCTACCCATCTATCTCATACACATCTACCTTAATATACCCATCTGCATAATATCCAACTACCTCAGCCCACCCATCTACCTAATATTCATGTACATCGGCCCACTCATCTACTCTATATATTTCCTGCATGGGCCCACCCGCCTCCATCAGGAATAATTTGCCTCCTGGCCCATCCATCATAGTTGAGGATATTGTTATCATGGGCCCATGGTCTGCTGGCCCGTATCATATGGGATATTATGCACATTCATTCCCTCGTATTATACAGAGATAGGTCACTGTAATATGTGATCACCCTATTCTTCTATACCGGATCCTATCACATTGCTCGTAGGTGACCAGCCATTTTCCAGAAGGAGGTCCCACTGAAATGCTTAGCTCTTGTTTGCACGGCAGTATGTCCTCGATATTGATGTGTCAATGTTCTGACACATTGTTTCAGTTTCATTGCGTCTTCCAGGGCCTCAAGCAAAACAGTAATGGCAAGTGCTATTCAAAATTCACTTCCAAGGAGTATGAGTCCATTTTTCATTCGATGCTCGCACTACTCAACGATGTCATGAAAGACCCATATCATGGTCCAAAGCTGGTGCAGCAGCTTCGTGAATGGGCCACAGTTGGATGGTAAGGAATCTTTTTGCATTGTGTTTGGCCCTAATGAATTTATCCAGGGTGGAGGCATCCAAACTTGACGGCATTGATACATTGAAACATTACCACCTGCACGTCCAACTTGATTGAGTTCTCCAGCAGCATTTTCGTAGTGTTAATTGTCACATTCATATTGTCTCTTTGCTCGTCATTTACTAGTATTGTGTTTCTTGCTGATTGAATATATCATCATTTGTTTGCTACTGTATCCGAGTTGAGTAAGCCACCTTCTGAGTGGTTTGTGAGTGCCTGCACAAACATGGACAGATCTGTACAGACAAACAGAGAAAAATGTTATATTCAAAACCTCACTGGGCAGGTCTGTGAGTGTCTGTGCAGAGATTGACAGAGAAAAGTTCTACTGTGGTGAACTAGCTAGTAGGGCCCAAGCTGTACGTATGGCGCACTGTACAGATCTGGACAGAGCCTGGTAATTTACTGATGTCTGGTCTTGAAAAGCAAATATTCAGCAATCCATGCGCCTCTATAGTCTTGCCTGGTGCTTCAACTTTGCTGCCTTCGCAAACTTAATCTGTTTTCAAATCACATTCAATTTTTTATATGTGGTATATGTATATGTGTTGTATCTACCTAGCAGCCTGCAATGACCAGCACAGTCCACACAGATAGTGAAGATGAACCTATCATGCATTCTCGTCCCATATGCAGGATCAAATTCACTGCTGCTCTTCTCCAACACTTGGAGAAGGCCGCCCTTCCATCCCAAACCAAAGCCATCAATAAATTCTGTGCCGTGAAGGCAGCCAAGCATGCTTTAGAGGTTTCTGCCCAACCCAAGCCCATGCCTCCCCCACCCACAGCTATTTCCTTGTCCAACATGCCTCCCCCACCCTCACCTATTCTCTTGTCCAACAAACACTTGCATCCTGATGCCTTCATTGACATCAAAGATGAATCTGTTGAAGACCATGACTCAGTCCATGAGAATGCTCATACCAACCCTAAGCCTTGTAGAAAGAAACAGAAGGCCCCAGAGAAGTCCCCCAAGTTGGTTGATGGAGATGGGGTTCTCATCGACATTGATGTCTCTATTGGGGACCCAGGATCATCTCGGGAAGGCAAAACTGCTGATATCAACACATTCTTTGGAGTGACATTTGAGCACACCAGGGCCAATGGCAAAGTGAAGAAACACCAAAAGTGCAGTGTTTGCCCGTAAGTCTACCTTTGTACTTTCATACTACTCACTCACTCGTTTGTAGGAAAAAATGTGTCCTCGTCAATGAAATCACCACCCATTGTCGCCATGCTAAGGCCCATTTTTCCAGCAAGTATTGCAAATGGGCAAACCAACATTCATTTGAATCAATGTTACCTGGCAACATGAGGGCTCGCAAGGAGAACGCTGCACAGCAGAGGATCAATGCCCATCTCACTGAACACAAGGCCAAATGAGTTGTACTGTATTCTGACAAGTTGTTCAGACAAGCTGCCATTGAATGGCTTGTGGTGACTGATCAAGTACACCTGCCTTCCTCAATTCAAAAGCATGGCTGACGGCTTATTTTTCTAGCCCATACAAGCACTTGACCACCCCAAATTTCAAGAGCTGATTCATGTTGCTTCTCATGCAACCAACAGAGTCAGGATTCCAGGTAGGAAGGGCACTCATGCCGAAATTATGAGAATGTTTAAAAACAACCTTACGAGGCTAAGGACCATGCTGAACATGAGTGATGTCTGTTTGATGTCTGTTTGTTGTATTTTGTCTCATTGGGCTTCATAGAGTGCTGCTGTTAAGGGAAACATTAATACCACCTGCGATGCATGGCAAGCGGAGAACATCGACAGTTATTTTGCTGTCATGGGGCATTGGATTGAAGAGAAGGTACCCATGCAATGGGAAATTAAAAGCTCACCCCTTGGGTTCACGAAAGTCAACAATGCACATAGCAGCAAGTGGCTGGGCAGGGTCTTAGTCAAATTCTCAATCATGTTGGGATTGCACAAAAGGTAAATCAGTTTATTTGACTATGACGTCCTACAGCACTCATATAACTTAGCTTGGGCATGTCACCTGCGACAATGCTGCAAACAACAGGACAACACTACAAGAATTTGCATGCCTATACGAGGCTAAATATAACAAAGTGTTTCCCTGGCGCCAGCGCAAAATCAAGTAAGTCCTGTCATTGTCTGAACTTGCTATGACACTCATTATTTGTGCAGCTGCTTGGATCACATCATTAATCTTGCAACACAGAGTCTGATCAGCATGTACAGCAAATCGCTGTATTACAACCCGCATGAACCAAAAAGTCATGAACCGGCCACTCAGGATGAAATAGCCCTTGTTCGAAGTATTTGCGTCAAGGTACATTCATTTTCATTAGAATCATATGACACTACTGAGATATATTGATGTCCTGCAGAAATGTTCATCTGCAAAGCGAAAGGAAATGTACCGGAGTGTGCAGATCAAAGCAGGAGTGTCTCAATCAACCCAACTGTTGATTGACATGAAAGTTCGTTGGTCCTTGACATATATTATGCTTAATCATGCCAAGACAAACAAGGAGGTACATATTTCATATTGTCATACTTCTACTTATTGATGCTTATTATTGGCTCTAGCATGTTGATACTTTTGTATACAAGATAGGTTGTCAAGAGTGTGACTTGGCAAAACATGCCAAGATCAACTGTCTTCAACTCTCAGCTGGTGAATGGACACGTGTCGGCCAATTCACTAATCTTCTTTCAGTATGAGAGTTTCTAATTTATGTGTACTAACTTCTTATGTTAATTTGTTTAGTATTCTGATGTCGCACAGCAAGTGTTCTCATCTCAACGTGGCTCGACTTTGCATCTCACAATCCCAGCGCTCAAAACCCTCTACAGGGCTTGGTCTTCACATGCTGAAAGGTCAAAGTATGCATCGTTCACTACGTCCCTTTAAGCAGCTGCTGTCAAGGTAGATGAGTACTATGAGAAGACAATGCAGTCCCTGCATATATAATGGCAATCTGTAAGTTGTTATTCATAATTCAATGATCACTCTAATGCTTGCAAATGTAGTGCTTGATCTAGTAGGGAAAATGACTTATTTCAAGCACCACTGGCCAGAAAATTTGCATGATGATGTGGTAAGCACTGGGGAGCAAGTGGTGAGTTGAGCTTTTTTTGGCTTTGCACGATAGTCCGATTTTTCCACCAGTTCAAAGATTGTCATCGTGAGCTGAATGAAGACGCTACATTTTTGTCGTCATCCCAGCCCATGTCCAAGAAAAGCAAGGCAGGTGGTCTCAAGTCACTCATCCATGAAGTCATCAGCAATTCGGAGGACAACATACTTATGAACCCCACCCCTACTTCCATTGGTGATCCATTACAGTCATGGAGGGCCAAATTTATGAGCTATTTGGAGACTGTTGAGGCAGCTCTACCAGCAGGTGTATCTGGCATTCATTGGTGGGGGGTACATTCTATGGCTTGTGCTACTTGGAAAATTCGCACTGATGTCAATTTTTCTCAAGATAAATTCACCAAGATATCTAGTATGGGCCTCAGTCGCATGAGATTACCTATCCATCATGTCATCATCAGTCTCGAGCGAGCGTACATTTTCTCAAGGTGGCATAACCATCAGTAAACAATGGAACCAGCTTAAAGGAGACATCGTTGAAGCTCCCCAATGTCTCAAATGTGCAATACGACATGACCTTCTCTTTTACAAGCCTGGACCATCCTCTCTCTTGGAGTTAGAGGAATTTGACAACTCTGAATTGGAAGCTGACAGTGAGGAGAGGACTGGAGATGATGTTGCTGCAGATGAGGAGGATGCTTGGGATGCTTTGATTTCAGATGATGACAAGGTTTCTGAGTAGCATTACTTCATGTATTTTCTTGTGCTACTACACTATGAATCTACAACTTTGCATACCACTAAGCCGTGGCCTAGTACAGCTCAAGCCATAGCTTTGGGCTAGCTTGGGCTCATGGCCTAGGCTTGAAACATGGCAAGCCTAAGCCGGAGCTTTGAGTTCAAGCTGGGCTGGAATGTCACTAGTTAGGCCAATGGATCTTAATGGTTTGACACATGAATTTCAATGAATCACCAAAAAAAATGGGCACAACCTGAAAATAGTACCACAAGGTATACATTTATTATAATCACTCACAGTTCGACATGACTCACAGGACTTTGCATTTGAAAGTCGAAGGAGTCCGAGTTTGAATAGCCACTAGTAGTAAGTAGTATATACTAGTACTAGTAATACCATAGAAATGCGAACTCAATCTTTTATTTCAGACTATGGATGGACTTCGGACAATGCAAAATTACATTCAAACCGAGATAACAACATGAGCATAAATGTTGTATGAACTGTAAGGAAAACACATAGTACTAATAGTGCTAGTAGTACACGAGGCGAATACCATAATGTGACATATAGTAGTGCAAACCGTCCATGACAAACAGGTCAGTCAAGCTGGATACTGAGAGCATGGCCACTTGGACCTTCTGTCATAGCAGATGATGAATTTTCTGCACTTGATAAGTACAATTGCTTTCTCTCACAGATCATAAACTTACCGGCACGTTGATGATCACTTTCGCGTTGTCTTGCAGATAAATGAGACCAGCCATGCTGTTTGAAGGCAAGTCTCATGCACCCCAGGCCCATGTCTGCATCGTCTAGCGTCTTCCCCATGACATCTACTCGAAATCTGAGCAAGCTCGATAATACTTCATTTTCCTGTAGTAAACACTCTGCAAGTGCCTTTTGTGCCCAAAATACTTCACGCTTGGCTCGTGCAAGGTCCATAACAAGTTTCGCTTCAGAATTAGTTGGACTCTGTATTGACTGATGAAATTTTAGGTGCCTTCAAGAAATGAGAAATGTAGAATTGACTTTACCAAGGAACTAATAGCTTCAATAAGCTCATAAAAGTCCATCCCGCATGTCCCTGGTCTCGCGTCATCATGGTGCTGAAGAATGTTGTCAGCTAGACCTGACACTTTTGTTGATAATGCGCACAGATTGATAGTCATTGTGTATTGAGAGATAGTTTCTGGAAATGCCGGTATTAGTATCAGCCATATTACTGAAGTCTGTGTTTCTTACTAGGCTGACCGTCTTACTAGTATGTCTCATCATGATTCCAGCTGCCCCTCATGCGGCAAAATCTTCAAAGACCACACTTCCGTTGCTTGTCATATGAGCCAGCCTCGGTCTGGATGCAACATGTTGTTAGAGGATATGATCAACTCCATTTTGCCTGGTGAAGATCATAACATGGACTCTGCGGATGATGAGGACTTTGTTGGACTTCCTCGTGATGTTTCTCACGACCCGGGACTTGGAGGCGAGGAAGATTTTTATTATTTTGGTGGAGGAGGAGAGGACATCCCTGATGGAAATAAAGTGCACACCGGTGAAGTAATCGACTACTTTCCAGAGCCTCCTCTGGCCTATGAGGATGGCTACACATTTCTGGGGCTGTTTGATGCAGATGAAAACAGCGTATATCAGAAAACGAACCTCTATTATCCATTTAGCAGTCGACGAGATTGGCAACTTGCAGCATGGCTCTTACATTCGGGCCTAAGCATGGGGAAGATCGACTCTTTTCTATCACTCGAAATGGTCAGTTTGTCTACTTCACTTTCACTGCTAACGATTCACATCTATTTAGATCAAGGATTTACCCTTGTCATTCCGCTCCGCCAGAGAACTACGCGGTCGAGCTGAGATGCTGCCCAGCGGTCCACGCTGAAAGTCTCAAGTCATTCATACATCGCATCCTACAAAGTCGCCAGTAATTCTGTACTGGCGTGACCCTATTGAATGTATCACCAGCATCTTTAATCACCCACTATTTCACCATCATATGGATCTCACGCCTCGCAAGATTTACTCTACTGCAGAGAGACTATGCCGTGTATACACCGGATGGATGTCAGGAAACGATGCATGGGATATGCAGGTGAGTAGATAGTCGAATATTGAGGTCTGGCACTCATGTATTTTTAAAGTCGACGATACCCAAGGGTGCAACCCTCCTCGGCACCATTCTCTCCTCTGACAAGACGAACATCACTGCATTAACGGGGGATCACATAGCTCATCTGCTCCGAATTAGCCTCTCCAACATCCATATGAACGTATGCTCAAAATCGTCAACCAACTCTTTCATTCTCGCTGCCCTGTTACCAGTCCCCAAGTTCATTCACAAGAAAAAGCGAATGAAGGGCGTATTGGAGGATTGCCTTATACATCAATGCCTCAATATCGTTCTTGAACCGCTCAAGTAATCCACTCGACATGGTGTCATGCTGTCTGATCCTATCGGATGCAGTCGGTATTGCTTCACTGCTCTCGCGAGCTACATATATCGCCGACACCCCCGAGGCCATGATGCTGGCAGCCGTTGGTGGAAAAATGTCGCCAGTGATGATGGCAATGTATAAGCAGTTCAGGGATGCATTCCGTCATGAACCCCGGATGAAATCACGACGATTGCACAGCTCGCTGTTGTGTGCTCACGTGCTGATCCTAATGATATGAGGCATATTTCCATGAGGCACGGAAATTCCGACTAAATGGCATTGACAAACTGTTCTGGTGGGACTATGCACTAGCAGACCCCTCCCAGTTTCTTACACCGGAATCACTCCATCATCTTCATAAAGAATTCTTTGACCATGACGCCCAATGGCTCATTTGCGCTGTTGGAGATTCTGAAATAGATTTCCAATTCTCAGTGTTACAGCCCATCACCGGTTATCAACACTTTTACGGTGGCATCTCCAAACTAAAACAAGTCACTGGTCGCTGTGAACGAGAAATTCAACATTATATCATTGCTATCAGTGTGGATGCAGCACCTCCTTGTGTCATTGCTGCTGTACGTGCACTCATGCAGTTCTGGTATCTCATACAGTCGCCACGTATTGATGAGGAAGATCTTGGGCACATCTCAGGTGCTCTAACTGAGTTCCACACGAACAAGGATGCAATCCTTGCTGCTGTGGCTCGTCGGGGGAAGGGCAATAGACACATCGACAACTTTGATATCCCCAAGCTGGAGCTAATGCAGAGTATCATTCCCAGCATTTGCAACTCTGGCATCATAAGACAGTGGTCTGCCGACATCACTGAACACACTCACATTATGGAGATCAAAGATCCCGCCAGATCAAGCAATAACAAAAATTATGACACACAAATTTGTCAACACCTCGACCGTGCTGAAAAATGTCGTCGTTTTGAGCTCGCCACTAGCCTTCTGGATCACGGACAGAGGGGTGAGGAAGAGGGATTGGACTTGGATGCTGAAGATAGCGATATTGAAGCTGATGTTGACACAGAAGATGTTCCTATCGACCCGACTCAACACCCACGCCAAACTACAAATTATTTTGTGATTGCGAAGGCTCTTCAGCACCAAGAAGTGGGTTCTGTGCCTGTACCACCTCGCTCCTTTGTTGACAAACGCACTGCCTTTCATCTTGGATATGACCCCTCCATTCGGAGCATCACCATTGATGAAGTCACGATTAAATTTGGCTTACCAGATCTACAACCAGCCATAGCTGATTTCCTTCAACGTGAGGCGACTTATGGACACCAGCATGTTCATTCAATAAGCGGCCCTAGAAGGGCTGGATCTAATGCTGTCCTCCCATTCGACAAAGTACAAGTCTGGTTCAAAATTCGCTTGCAGGAGATGGACTTCCATGACACTCACACAATCAAACCAGCTCAGACACTAAATTGTGTACCACCAAACAACCCATGGATTCTTGGCCGTTATGATACAGTCATTGTTGAGACCAGTGCAGGCTACCCATGGCCTAGTAGTCGTCTTTTGGGTACTTTCTGTCTTGCGTTACAATAAATGTATGTTCACTCACTGTTACAGGTCATACAATCACGCAGATAAGACTCATTATGCGACCCATTGGCAAGAGTGGTGTACAATGGTCCTGGAAGGATCGGTTCCTCATGTATGTCCAATGTTTTGATTTTTCAAATGATCGTGATCCAACCACACGGCTTTATGCCCTGAAGCGAGCGAAGCACTCGAATGGAAACCGGATGGGCGACATTATTCTGGTATCTCAATTGAGGGCTCCTGTTCAACTGGTCCCTCACTTTGGCGCTACTGCTGACAAGCATCTCTCGGCCTATAACAGTTGAGAGCATGCTGCTGAGTTTTGGCTGAATGAATTCTGGGATAAAAGCACCTTCTTTGTGCTATCAGCCTGAGATTTGATACAAGATAGGGTCATTTTTGTAGTAGACATGCCAAATGGATCAAAGATTATTCTCGTACCTGTATCCATGCATTCATACTAGCGCTCCCTCATGCCATTCGGTAAACATTTCTGTTCAGTGGGCCTCAGGATGAAGCTGGCATCTTTGATGTCAGCTCCTGAGGTTCACGACGTAACAACAATGGATAGACTCACCAGCTCGGAACTTATTCGCTTGATTTTGCAGGAATCTTCACCTGCCAACAGTGATGAGCTTGGCCATGTATTATTGCTGATTTTCAAGTCCTGTATGACTGAAGTTCCCAAAGCAAAGGATCTCAAAGTTCCGTTGAAGAAAATCCACCCTGATACCAGGATCGAAGCATTTCAGCACATTGAAGATGAGGCAACCCTCATACCACTCTATGATACACGCGCATGCTGTTGGAACTGGCCACTCCCAGAGTCACATTTAGACAAACTCGCTACCAGTGGGGAGAGAAGTAATCAGGCAGGAGAGAACAGTAGCACGGACCAGGGAGAGAGGGAAGGAGAAAATAGTGGTGCTGCAAATCAGAGGTCGGGAGATTGGGTTATTGTCGATGACACTGACACACCTGCTGCCTCTGAGTCCCAGGTTGAGAGTGTTGGCCAGCCTGAGGACGACGTAATGTCAACAAATGCCAGCTCTGCCAGTAGTGACAAAGCCCCAGTGCTCCATGAAATCGACCGTGATTCTACAAAACCATGGACTGACCGAACAGGTTTTTGCATCCTTCAATAACCTCCTTACCTTTGCCCTCCTCCTGCAGAAGCCTGCACTCGCTCAGAAGTGTAACTTATCTCGTATCTGGAGCACATCAAACTCCTCATCTGCAATACGTGGCGATGAAATCGCATGCAAACCAGCCCTCACCATACTCGATGATATTGAGGTTAGATGGGATACAATCAAGGCCGTATGTGAGCTGACTTCAAGTGCCTACTTACCTTCACATCCCCTTGCCAAAACTCTCGACACCAAGGCTTACCTGCTTCTCAAACACCAACCGTGGAGACGCTTCACACTGTTGGTCTCCATTTGCAATGGGTATCGCGAGCTTTGCGTCCATCTATATGACCACTCGGGCGGAGTTGTCAGCCCTTGCACACATATTGATTGAGAGCCGGACAAGTACTTACGGATATTTTCATCCATTGTCTTCGGCAATCTTGAGTGTATTGGACTCGACCCCATGATCACTATCTTGAAACACATGCTTCATCGCACACTTCAATCCCCTGATTTCCGTGTTGCCAAACCCTCATCTTCTTCTCACCAGACTGCTGAAGCGATCCCAGATGTGCTGATCATGGAGAGCAAGACCACCGAGATCGAAGAGATCATGAGCGAGCCACCACATACCATAGAGGACGCAGTGCCCAACCCCACAGCCAACATCCCTCCCAACCCGGTTCCCCTCATAGACAAAGTCCCTAGTGATTCTTTGAGTGAACCCCTCCCAGAGCCGATAGGAAAAATACGAGTAAATGAGAATATGTACGATATCCTGGATCTAATATTCTCCACTGAAGGCCTTGTTGGTTGTGGCACAGTGTGCTATCTGGCGAGGAAGGATGAGGAAGAGTATATCGTCAAGGATCACTGGGTCCTCAGGAGTAAATCAGAGGTCCTGAATGAGATTCGTATGATGGAGAAGATGGATGGGATTTGTGGTGTTCCTCGCCTTGTCGAATATTGGCTTGTGGAGATGGAACCCGGTGAGGTCAATGAAACGGTGAAGTATCGTCAAAAGGTCTCACGCAGCATAAAGGGCACCTCCCGTACGCATGTTCGCCTTGTCTTGAAGCCCCCCACGTGACCTTTGTATGAATTCCATTCGCGCGCAGAGTTCTTGACCTCGATACTGGATATTATAAAGAGTAAGTGATTTTGATTGTATGTACCTAACCATTGCACTCACAAAATATTCAGTTCAGAAACAAGCGGTAGAGCAGAACCGGGTTCTTCATCATGATTGTAGTTTAAATAATGCAATGATTGAAGACAATGGCGATGGCACCCATGGAATGTTGATAGATTGGGAGTTTGCCGTAGAAATTGTACGAGGCGATCAGTACGGTGTTGGGGGCACGGTTAGTGTTTTGATTCATTTCTATTATATGAATTTAAATCAATATCATTTTACAACCTCAGGGCACAGTACCTTTCATGTCGCGGTCCCTTCTCTTCCAGCTTTACCTCCACACACCGGATCCATCTGATGAGCGCTTGGGTACACGAGCCTCAGGATCAAAACCATACCCACCCCCCATGGTCACCCATGTCTATCAGGACGATCTCGAATCGATGTTTTACGTTTTCATCTGGGTCTGTATCGAATTCAGGGGCCCTCTCAGCATGAAGTGTGTTCTCCCTACTATTCTCCCACAGTATTCATTACAGCGCGTCAAATGAATAATGCAAGAATGGTCCGCGTCCACATACCAAAAGTGCGGGGACAGCAAGACTCGATTTTTTCACCAATCTGAACATTACACTAAGGAACTCTCCCGACAATTTGATCCCTACTTTGAGTCTCTTCTTCCACTCGTGTTAGAGTGGTATGACCTCGTTAAAACCCTGATTAGTTGCTCTTCAACAACGTAATTGATCTGCTGGGTAGACACATCGCTGCACTTCCGAAGGAGGACTCTGCTGGGCTCCTAGTCTCTAAATGGGTAATTCTCTCAGCGGCAGGTTCGCTCACGCCACCCCGGAACGATGAGGAAAGTATGTCACCGCTTGTAGATGAGACATGACAGAAGCGAGTGGTTGATCACTGGTGGACGATGGAAGCCATACCCAAGCCGAAGAGGAACAAAACTGAGTAGTAGAGTTTGATCGAATAGTAATACATACCTGATGCTGACCTGCACCAAACTGGTTCGATGCATGGATGACTAATGCTCTCCCATGAGCCTAATACCCTAGAAATCACTATGAAACCATTTCCTTCTACTCTAAAGCCAGAATGCAGCTCAGACAAATATTGTATTTCATCTTTTCAACGGAACTCAGACTGAGATGGGCTGAATAATTTTGTATATGTAATGTTTGTGATAAAATTTGATTAGTCACCTTCAATGATGACTCAGAATAAATCCCACACATGTCAGGCAACTATGAAAAATAATTCTCGCATAACTCACACTGTGAGAATTCCTTTGAAACCCTAAATACATAGCTCGCGTCATTTCTACGGGTAACAATGTAACATCAGAACAAGGCACCAACCAACAAAAATCTTGAATATTTCTTTTGCATAACATAATCAGCTTATCACATGATCTTTGATCACATGAGACTAAGCCTTATGAATTCTAACAGTCAGGTGACCTATGACCTAACATCAAATTATGGCAAAGTCATATCTTGAAATGACCAAGGACTAATGACACAATCATGATACAAATGACTCATGTAAATAGTTACTGGTACAGTCTGAATAAGCCCATTCCCCTTAGGAATGTGGGAAATAGTAGCACAGCCACCACCTTTTGTCTATATAAAGACCCCAATTTTTGCTCATAATAATAAGAGGCCCCACTTTGAAAAAGCATAGAACTAAGTGTGAAGTGTGATCAGTGTCAGCAACAGTGACAAGAGCTGTTAAGCAACTAACTGAGAGGTCATCATGAACAACAGCCAGCAATACCCTTAGATCGTCATCAACTACTGAAGAATACTTTGAGCTCACTATGCTCAACAGCGAGCAATCTTTTTTTTCTCTGATTTTCTACTGGTGAATCTTTAGTTTTCTTTCTTTATTTCTTTTTCTGTGTTTGTCTTTTTCTTTTCACTTCCTTTAAGTTCAGGTGTTATTGTTCTGAATTTGTTTCGGGATTTTTGTGTTGTCTTTACGTCCATCTAAGCAAGAGGTTTAGTGGGAAGACTTCAGGAGTTAATAGTGACGCTTGACCTCACTCATCAGAGTAGCGATACTAAGCCAGGGTTTTCTTTGTCTGCTAGACTTTAGTTGTTGAATAGGGGACTTGGTACTAAAAGCCAAGGATGTCTGTTCCTGATTCTGTTTAATACTCATCGTGAGTTCCTTGGCAGCAGGTTCAATAGTGAACTAAGAGTTCTACTGAGCATTGATTAGTCCTGACCTTTGATTCTACCTGTTTGTGCTGAGGGGGTGATTGTTGTAACTTCGCACAACTTTCTGTAATAAGTTCATTATGAAAAGCATTGCTACTGAAGGAAGGGTTTCTCTTATCATTCTGTTTGTTTTCATCAGTACCATACTGTTGGCTGATTTTCTCTTTGTCTTTAATCGCTGCCATACCGTTGGAGTGATTGCATTTCGGTTCTGACCTCACAAAAGTGCTTTTGTCTGAGCATAGCTTGGGGAAGTGTAAACAGCCACCCACAAACAACCACATTATCAGTCATTGGTATTTGTCTGAATCACTGACCGTGGAGATATTTGTTTTTGTAGGTGTTTATCTATAGATCATCTATCTAAGAAGACAACGTGTTTACATATGTTGATATATGATACAAGTATGAGTCACATGATATCTCCATTATGTACTTAGTGTAAAATAAAGCATGTATCATTACTACTACCTTCAACATGCTCAGTCACACTCTCTACATGCAGGCAGCGCTCGACTCATATTTCTGAAAGAAATTACATTCAGCTTCGCAAGATTCTCTCATGTTACCTGCAAGCACCGGAGATATTCGACATATATTTGTGATTGTCCAATTACGAGTCGAACTTTTCCAAGCCTTAAAAGTTGGTGTGTATCTCCTGGTGATTTACTCGTACTGATTTTATCACTATTTCTACTCTCAGTGTGGTCCAGTCATGCCTCCCTGTGCTAGCCAGAAGAAAACAAAGTGTAAAGCTGTGGATTCTGATGGTCAAGCAAACTCTGCAAAGAAGTCGCGTGCAGGGGCCCAGGCATCTGTGGTGTTGCAGGAGCCAATTCTTGCAGACAAACCGTCAGCTCGACATTCTGGGCGTCCTGGGGCAGGAAAAGGAGGTAGGGCAGAGCAGCTGGAAAAAATTGGTGCTCTCTTGGATGCCCCGCGCAGACTACTCAGCCCAAGGGCTCCACCTCCCTTGACTTAGATGTACCAACCAATCCTCTTGCACCCGAACTGTCTCGTAAGGGTTGTGGCAGTCGCTCAAAGGCAAGTCTGTTTTTATTAATCTTAGATGGTAATGTTGAATACAGACAGAAACCTCCTCCACCATATACCGTCTCGGAAACAGTGGTCGATTCTGCAACTTCTAAAATAGGGAGGAAGAAAGTTACCAGTAAAGTGACAAAGAACGCTCTCACTCCTACTACTGACGCGGACGCGTCGAATACGCAACCCACCTTTTCTCACCGCCAACCTGGTGGCCGGTTTGGCTTTGCGCAGTCTATCATCCCTCCCAGCATGGAGCCCGACTTGCAAGCACTTAATAACCCCTTTGTAGCGGCCGCTAGGGAAAAACGTGCTCTGTCAGTTTCCTTGGATAGGCGTCTTCTTCCCACTGCCACCTCCAGAAACAACGATTTGGCGCAACCAGCACCTTCAAAATCCAGGTCGAGTGTGCAACCTAACACTATGTTCCACAAGAACCTAGACCCTGCTCTATTGTCAGCTGGAGATGTATGTTCGGGAGCTGGATATACCGGATCCAAAAGTTCAGAGGCATCTACTGACGACAATGATGACGATGGAGGTCACGCTGATGACGATGAAGAGGAGGATGAGGAAGAAGAAGAAGGCGATGTTGAAGGCCAGGAGGTCAGATGGGGAGCAGCGCATGGGCGCCTTACTGCACATCCTGGTAAGTGATTCACTCTCACAATTTTGATCACACTGAGCATGAGACAGGTTTTTCAAAGGACCTGAGCCCTCACAACCTTGGGTCACCACTGCTCTTCCAACTGATTTCGAATTTCAACACTCACACGACAAGGATGATAACATGGCTGATAAGAATTTAGCAGCTGGCACGTCCAGTGACAATGACAATATCCAGGTATATATCATTTGTTTTTCTGGAGTCTGCTAACCTTCTCTTCCTTGAAGCCCGCAGAGAATATTCCTGATGATGTTCTACAGCTCCACCACAAGCGAAATGGACATCCCCGCCTGCCTGATCCTGCGGTCCTCAATCTTTTGTGTCAGGCTGAGACCAAACCTCCCAATTCCAAGCCAAGTGATACAAATATCAAAGCTCGTAAGGTATCAGCCAAGATAACAGGTGAAGGTCCTAAGGCTATGCAGCTGGGATGGTATGGTCCTCATTGAAAGAGGTTCCTTGAGGAAACAAAGGGAGAGTGCCATGTTCAGCACACGATAGAAAATCTGTTCCCGACCTTCGTTGATGGCTTGTCGGGAACCATCCCTGAGATCCTTACAGCTTTGCTTGTACAATGGCTCGAAAGCGGCCAACAAGTTGAAGGCAGTGAGTATTGCTTTTCCCCTTGAAACAGCTTGCTCACTCATCTATTAGATATTTGGCCTGGTTACAAGCCTGAGATGGCCAAGCTCGTGTGTCTGTGTTTTTGGTCGCATGCCTGTATCTGATGTGCTTGTTTTTATTTCAGCTGTTTGAAGATCTATCGACATGGCACTCGGACCTCAAGAAAATCGCCATCAGTATCACACCCTCTATGTATGACCTCATCCCGCCATCTCATGTTCCCCCCCAAGAACGTGCTATGTGGGTTGAAGAATGCGCTGCAAAACTACTTGAATCGTCTTTTTTCTCCACAATGGTTGTTGATAGTATCGGGAAAAATCAAAATGTTGCTCACCCCGCGCTCCACGAAGCTGTCATTTTGTTCTTCTATACTGGGTCTTATCGTATTGCTCGCAGGAGACCTGAGGTTTTCCATGAGCAGCTACCACTGGAGTGCTTAGCTTTGGTTTGCACTGTGGTATGTTGTGATACTTTTACTTGACAATATACTGACACTTTTCAAGTTCAATTGCGTCCTCGACGGTGTAGTCAAGTACAGTAATGGAAAGTTGTACCCGAAGTTTTCTGCCAAAGAGTACAAGTCAATCTATATCAAGATGGTTGGGCTACTAAACGATATCATTTGGGATCCTTATCACGGACCCAAGCTGGTAGAGCAGCTTCGTTCATGGGCTGTGTCCGGATGGCAAGTTTTTTTTCGAGTTTTTCAATACTAATATATATATATATTTCACGCAGGGCGCAGTCCTTCAAGGTTGACGGCAACGATGTTTCGAAGCATCATCATCTACAGGTTCTGCTTGATTAAGTTCCTTTACTACAAGTCCTTACTTTTAGCATACCATGCATTCATGTTTTCTGCCAATTGAATACATATCACGATTGTTGTCCTATTTGTACATGTGAAGACAGTTGGGCAATTGATATGACATTGGCAAACTCTGTATGTGCGAAGACAGTTGAGCAATTGGTATGTTATTGGCAAATTCTGTACAAGACCTTCAATCTGGGTGTCTGTGAATGTCTGTACAAAAATTCACAATGTGATGTAATACTGTAGTGAACTGTCCAGTAGGGACCAAGCTGTGGCCCTGTGACACTGTACAGCTCTGTACAGATCTGTACAGAACATTGTAGTTTACTGATGAATCTCAATGGTGTGAGATATGAATTTCATTAGTGAAACTGACTTGGTGGAATTTTTGTTCTTCCTCGGACGCGGTAGACATACTATTGGCATTGGCACTGTGATATAACATTTGGATATATTTGCATTATTCATCAGGGAAAACCTCCCGCGAAGATTTCATAAGATTTTCTGAAATTTTCTGACTTTCTGAAAATACATTAAAATATTCCAAGTCCCTCTACGGATGGGTGAAAATTTACAAAAATCCACATGAATACAACAAAATGATTATAATGTGATTAAATCAGGGTATATACTAGAATATCGCAAATCACAAGATATGAAAACGAGGAAATGAGACAAAAGTTGTAACGCAAAGTCCTTGTGCTATCAGGAATGCCCTAGTCGATACTCATCCCATCGAAATTGATTCGCGCAAATGCTGCTTTCAACTCGGCGGATGCAAAGTCAACCACATTGCTGCAGAAAGTTATGAGCAGCATGCAACAAAGATGTGAGACTAGCACATACCTAACAGCCTTGTATTTTCGAGCCATGAGAGAATGGTAAACATGCGGGCCCTTGGTGTAGATTCCGTTGAGCATTTCCATATTGTTGTCAAACATGCCGATGAGACTTTGCCCGAAATCACCACGCTCGCGACCTACATCAACAACGGACTTCAGATCAAGTAGGGAAGGAAAAATCTGGTAGAACACAGTGAGATAGCGCTTGAATAGTTAGAATACGACGCACCGCAGTAACCACAGCTGAGACCATGGCACTCGGGATCTCGGGTTCATCGTTGTCATCAAGCACAGAGACAAACCGATCCTTATACTTCTTCCCAACCTGGTCCTGACTCGTAAAAAAGGCTAACTGGCATACAGTGTTGATAGCGGGATGGTCAAATGGCTGACTCAAGATGGGATTGCCCTGTCATGTCCTAAAAGTCAAAGAGGATCAACATTTGCGATGAGCTAAACCGAACCTTGGTGTCAAACTTGTAAATGAAAGTCAGGAGATTGAGCAGGCGGTTGATCTTCTCGTCATCACCCGTCTTGACCCCATATGCACCAGGAACGACGCGATCCGAAATCTCCTTGAGTTTCTTGCGAATCAACCCAATACGCCCATCTGGCTAATCAGTAGCACCACTTGCATGAGAATTGTGGGTTGCGAAAGTATTGACAAGAAACTCACCACTCTGGTGAAAGCTTTCATGTAAGCTTGGTCTTGTTCCAAGCGCTGTAAGACTTCTTTATGCTCTGCTGATGATGCGGCTTCAAGTACTAAGTTGACCATCATGGTGTGGCGATGTTTCGGTCGTGGAAAGTAGCACTCAAATACCAGCTCTCGTTCGACAAGCTGAATGGCAGCATGAAGAATTACTTGGATATGAGGTTGTTGACTGAGGAGATTGATTGTGTTGTTGCCGTTCCACACAAGATGTGTTAACAAAGACCAAGTGTCTTCCAAGCGGGTACTATTACGAGTTAGCAAATCCGGAATGCTCGAGGTTGATAGTGCCGCAGTGAAGTGCGGAGTCTGTAAATTCAGCCAATCTAGATTCAGAATGCAACTCGAATGCAAAACATACCTCCGCAGCCTTGTGCACAGTTTTCTTGGCCCTTTTCTTGGTAATAGGGACATCCTTTGTTAAATAAGTCATCAACAACACGTAGTGTAGAAAACATGAATCACATACATTGAACTTGGTCTTACTTGTAACAGCCTTCGTGGTTTGACTAGTACTTGTGGCTTGATCGTCATCCGAGTCTGAAGTTGGAATCATGGAGGTGGTGTACGAGCCACTTGGCTTGGGCTGCTTGAGCAGAGTGTGCGGATGCCATTTCAACCTTCTTCTGCAGCCGTTTTGCTGCAGCTTTTTCTCCGGGTGTCACAGGAGCCTTTGGAGGCATGGTAAGTAAAATATAGTTGTAAGAAAAAGACTGACGAAATGAGTGTGAAGCAAGAAGCGAATTAAAAGAGGGAAATTTTGATGGGGGAAGACAACCTGTAACAAGTGGTTCGAATTGAAGAAGGTTCATGTTCCGCCCGCAAGCTAAACACTAAATCTACCTCGGCTACCTCGTTTCGTCACCACTCACCACTTAAGCACCAAAGCCAACATTTCCATCGCATCCTCGACAATGCACAGTATCAGAGGCAACATAAAATGTCGTCCATGTGGAAAAGAAGGCCTGACTGTGGCTGGATATCACCGCCATGCCACACAGTCTCGAAATCTGCAGTGTCTTGCTCATTATGAGCAAGTAAGCAATGCACAACTAGCGGGCCACATACCAACTGAAACGGCACCAGAATATCACCCATCCACTGGTTATGCCAACAGCATCGATGAAAATATGGACGGTGCTGATGAGATAGATGAGGGTGGTCAGGTTCTACATTTCGAAGGCGACTTTTTTGGTCACTATACCGAAGAAGACTTTGAATGGCCAGACGACCATGGAGTAGTAGAAGGAGACAAGGATGCAGATGAGTCATCGGATGAGGAGGTGGTATTTGATGGCGAAATAGGGTGGGAGCCAGCAGTTCTTAATGCACCTGATGTTGGTGAGCAAGATTCGGAGCAAGAGTCACTGGCAGATCAATATCATCAAGAAACTCGAGCTCACCATCAAAATCCCCGTGATGCCGCAGAAGCTCGAAGCCTATTCAACACCCTTTCTGGCAAGGACTTCCGAAGTCGAATATCTTCCATGCGATTACCCCCGACGTATTGCACCAGCTATATCAAGGACTCGTGAAACACATGATTGCTTGGATCAAATCGGCTTTTGGAGAAGCAGAGATTGATGCCCGTTGCCGTCGACTCCCTCCAAACCATAATATTCGCATCTTCAACAAGGGCATCTCTAGTCTCGCAAGAGTCAGTGGTGCTGAGCACAATCAGATTTGCCGCTTTCTTCTGGGTGTTATTATCGACATTCCCCTTCCCAACAACATTTCAAGCGCTAAGCTTGTTCGAACTCTTCACGGACTCCTCGACTTCCTGTACTTAGCACAGTATCCATGTCACTCAGCGGAGACACTGCAACTCCTCGATGAAGCTTTGACCCGTTTTCATGACAACAAAGACATATTTGTCACACTTGGCATCCGAACGCAGTTTAATCTTCCAAAGCTTCACTCCTACCGGCACTACCTCCATATGATTCAAGAGTATGGCACGACTGACAACTATAATACAGAATATATCGAACGACTTCATATCGACCTCGCCAAGGATGCATATCGTGCAACAAACCACAAGGACGAGTACAGTCAAATGACTCTGTGGCTTGAACGGCAGGAGAAGATTCTACGGCACGCCAGTTATGTTCATTGGCGCCTCGCTGGTGATCCATTGCCGCAATCACATCTACCGCCAGATATGCAGTATGCCAGGGAATACAAGATGACGAAACATCCATCTGTCAAGGCCGCTACCATCGACTCCCTTAGAGACGACTATGGTGCCTCTTTTTTCGAGCTGCCCTTGCTCGTTATATTGTGCTTCACACTCGCCCAGACGCAACAACTCGAGCTCAGGTGGAACATGCCGCTGGACATGTATATATCCCCTTCGCCTCGCTTCCTATTTTCCATAAGGTCAGGTACAATGCGGTCGACTCCGCTGGCCATAAAGATGAAAGTGTTACCATTGATTCAGTTCACTGTCAGCCTGCACGAAGAGATAAGCGAGGGAATACCGTGCCAGGACGTTTCGATACAGTTCTTGTCAACTGTGGCAATGGGGGAGAGAAGAGTGTGGAAGGTCTGTATATCATTTGGTTGACCGTTTCAAGTCACTGATGAATCATACAAGGTTACCGTGTAGCCCAAGTGCGGGTTATATTTTCGATACCCGAGAAACATCACGCTAGCCTTTTTCCCTCCCATATCTTGATCCCTAAACATTTGGCCTACGTCGAGTGGTTTTCGCCATTCACCGGGACAAGCGAGAGAAATCATGGTATGCACAAGGTCTCGCGATCATACGAAAATGGGGAACAGCTAGTTAGTATAATATCTGTGAAAGATATTCGGCGCAGTGTACATCTTATACCGAAATTTGGCCGCTCTGCGCCTCGGGATTGGACTAGCAGCAACGTTTTGGAACTGTGTAGAGACTTTTTGTTAGCCCATTCACTGATCGTCACGCATACGCAACTATTTACTAGCTTTGTTGACAACTTTTGAAAATATTATGCGAATTTCGAGAAATTTTTGTCGCATTTGCAAAATTCCCGCGGGAGGTTTTCCCTGATGTTGTTGATATACATAAATAGTCCTGTGGCCTAGTGGTTAACAATGATGCACCTTTCATTACTGGAGGTCTTGTGTTCGCATGTTCAATCCTTGCCAATGGCAAACTATGCTGCGCGAAATGCCTTCATGTAGCGTTGGACACCCAGGCTCAATATGTGATGTGGTATCATATTCTTTTGCTAGATACATGTACCCTATCAAATTCAATGGTTATGTCGTCAATAATCAGTGGCCGCACCATCGAAAGTCAGTGATTTACCGCATTGAATTCAGTGACCATGTCAACAACAATCAGTGATTCAACCACTGATGTCCATTGTCTTTTCGGGGGATTCAATGGCCGTCGATTCATTGCACTACCTCATTGGTTTCAGTGGCTCTCTCTATTGATTTTCAACGTTTTCTCCTACTTAAATTCATGGGCTTTCCTTTCCACAGTGGCAAGAGTCTGCACGGATTACTTAAAGCCCGTGATCCTGTCCAAGTACCAGACCTGAAGACTGTGAACTTGCCATGAAAATGCCTTCCGCGGTTTCTGCCTATCGCATCGCTGAATACGGCAGGAACTCGCGAAACTTGTGGACTATTGTTTGGAAAAGGCAGGAAATAAATTTACTGTTACGACATTCTTGATTCCGAGGTAGCATTCGACGAGCGATGCTTGCACTATGGACGAGGAAGAGCTCGTCCTGCAATTCACGGAAGAACGATCTTTGATTACCTTTGGATGGGTATGTTTCCTCCGGTTGGTCTGTGTATCTGCATCTAGCGATTTTCGTTGGATTCACACGCACCCTTCGCAAGTTCGCAATCCTGCGGGTCCTTAAATTTAGCACAGAACCTCTTGCTTACTGGTCCTTTGCGAAGGCTTTATGTCGTCGGTTGGCCTGCATACACATTCTGGATTCCAGTGTATGCTTCCGGAGTCTTTTGCCTTTGTTTGCGCACCAAAGTTCACTCCCAAGTGCGTACCACATTGCTCATACCACTCGTGTCTTAATTCTTTTCACATCTAGCTTTGAAATTTTCTGCCTCACCGACCCCTCAGGCTCGCAAACAACTTTGGACTGCAATGTTAAGGAAGCCTTCCGCCCGCACCCAGAGGTGCCGATCTACACCGTGTGTAGCTTCTGGATTGGTTTGTCCGCAGCTATTGATCAGTTGTTTAGGACGCAGACAAGGGGCAGGTGCAAATGAAAGACATCCCGCTGGAGATCGTGGATCTGCGATGATGCAGGGCTCAACGTTTTCCTGACTTTGATCTATAATTCACAAACGCAGCATTTCTGACGCTTGGCATCTGTACAATCCGCATCCATTACCCCCTACATGCACACGCCTTCGTATCGGATATAGCGCCTGTAAGATGACAGTGGTATCATCCATGTAATGGACAGGCATGTCTACATTAAGCATGCATGAGACTCTGTCGATGTCTTCTGCGCCCAAGGCGTGTCTTAGCAAGCGCAGCATTGCCTTGTGGACGTCTTCTTTCACGACGTCACCTACTGTTCCCACCCATTTCTGAATGAGAGATGTTACGGATTCAACATGATCTGGGTCATCCATGTAAAGGTCAACCAGTCCGTTGGAACACCATCTACCGGACTTTTGCACGCACGGTGCATCCACAGGACTGACATAGTACTAAGGGACCGTTTGGACACGTTTCACAAGTGGGTTGGTGCGGTGATATTGTGAAGTCTTGGGATAGCGTCGGTGCCCGAGGAAGTGCAGGCTGAACAACTTAGCTGTAGGTTTTACCCGTCGTCTGAAAAATAAGTGATGTATTAACAATTCTCCAGCTCTTGTGCTACGCGTTCTCTATCGTCTGCGATCGCTATCAGAACAAACTCCGTTTGACACTGCAACCTTTTCCTATGCACTCCCGCTCCTTGCACAGGTGTTACTGAAGGGTGGTGTAGACGCCGGCCAAGATGATGGCGATAAAGCATTCGAGCAAATAACTCTCGTGCTCAACATCATTAAGCTTCGCTGCAGCGAATGTATGTCTTCGGTGCAAGAGTTGGTGCGTTTCTAATATTCTTGCAGTTTCGGATGCAGCATTTCCCCGAACAGCAACCGCGGAGCATGTCCTCTGCGCCATAAGGCATCAGCCACGACTTAGCAAGGAAGCATTATCTGTTCTCATTGACCTCGGAGAGGCTGCGCAGTCGAATGCGACCCGCGATGAGGTCGGTGTGCTCATTGATGGTACACTATTGCAAGAGGTCTACTTCAGGAACGCATGTCTACAAGCCATCCAGGTCAGCATCGTTTTCTTGCAGTTTGCATTACTTGTGTTCATCGTTTTCGTAGCCATTCGATTTGACCGATCTCGATTGGTCTCCGCAACTTTGAATAGCCTGCCATGACGATGACGAGCAGAATGCCCGTCTCGCTAATTACGCGTGGGAGGATAATGGCTTGGATGTGCCAGAAGACTTCCTTGACAAGCTCATGAGCTATCTCGGTATGTAATTCGTGTTTCTATACTTAAATTCTAATGTGTCTACTAGAGCACAACAATGCGTACGTTCGAACCAGCACGGCATTGGCCATTGCGGAGGCTGTAATTTATTGGCCTCAAAAGGGTGCACTGACCGTAGCTGCTCTACAAGACTTCTAACGGGAAACGGTATGATTCTTCATCTTTCTTTACGCGCTCGGCTCTAATCAGTTTGAAGGCTAAAATTCTTGCACCCGAGTTCGACCAATACGTTAGTGCCATATTAAACTTTCCGATTATGATCCTCACTTGATGCCCAGGGCATGGTTATTGCTTCTAGCCTCGATCGCTCCGATCCATGGGCTACCCAAGCGGCAGCGGCCCTTGCATTTGAGCACTTGGCTCCGTCATTCACGGAGGACCAGGTTGAACCGTTCTTCGTATTCTTGATCAAGGACGAAGCATTAGGTGGCAGGTCATCGGACGTGCGCCGCAGCATGCTTCGAGCTGGAACTGCTGTGATCGATATCCATGGCTCCAAGCGGCTTGCAGGGCTACTCTCGACTTTTGAAGAACATCTAGGTGGCTCGAGTGCTGCGAATGAAACTGGGGATCAAATCAAGGAAGCCGTTCTCATTCTGTTTGGACGAGTTGCGGGGCATCTAGATGCCTCGGATACACGCATTCCCAGCATTGTCGACCAACTGGTCGAAGCACTCAAGACTCCGAGGATAAGAAGTGTTTTGAGACGCGTCAAGGCGTAATGTTTGCATTCGAAACTTTGTCGAATATGCTTGATCGACTATTCGAGCCCTACGTCACATCCATCCTCCACATTATGTTGACTCAAATTCGCTATACTAAACGCCTCGTTGCATCTTGGATCTTTGATCGCGATGGGATAGAGAATGCTGTATTTGCCATATACACTATCTACCGCGAATACGAACGCCTCATGCCAGATGCCCCCAAGCTCATGTAAACTTTCATCGATGCAGAGTCTGACGTGACGTGCAAGCGTAACCCATTTGCGTTCCTTGCCCATTACACGACTGCATACCCATATTTCTATGAGAATTTTGAAAACATGTCATCGCAGGATGACCCAGCAGCGCTGAATGCACTCAAGTACATGCTTTTGTGCAAGGCCATGTTGAATACGGTGCGTTGTCACTGATCTTGACTCGTCAGTCATTTTGATGTGCGTTCCAGCCCGAAGATCTAACATCACTTCTCTCTATCAAGCTTGCGGTGAAATATGCTCAGCTCCACGAGATCGAGAGCGTGCGTGCCATAGCGCTCGTGCATCAGAATCAGCACTTGTTATATTTCTAGAAGGCCCTTCGGGATTACAAACGTGGTAATTTACACAACTTGTTGTTGACTTGTTATTGCTACACAGAACTCTCGTCCGACCCTACTATTGGCTTACATCTTGCAGCGCTTTACGACGCCCTTCTCCAGTTGCTGCGTATCATTGAGCCGTACTCGACGGTAGAGATTGACTACGTTGCCAAGCAGGTCGGGCAAGGACGGCAGGACGCTGAGGCCAAGTGCGTATTAAATTGTCACTGTGAAAAGTTGCTCATATTGTGTTTTAGGCTATCTCAGATGATCTTGGACAAGGCGTTCCACGGCGTGCTGGATCAGGGACAAGGATGCCTGATCGTATTCGATGAGCTAGAAGCTGGCGTGTGTCCTCTCTTCTCACTCACCTCATTCATGCTCATCCTTTTTTCAGAACGCGTACGGTGCAGCATTTGGGACCCTGGAACAAGTTAGCAAGGTCGTAGACTCATTGTATGCCAAAGTACGTCTGTGATTGTTCCTGGCCGCTAGTCTATGCTTACGAATATCATTCGCACTGTCAGGATTGCATAAATGTAGTTGTTTAAATTTTCTCCTTCCTACGCGCGAAATTCAACATGATATGTATAATTAAGAGGAAGGAACGGCCGCACTATCAATGGTATTGAATGGAAGAATGACTAGATACAAGCTAGATAGCATCTAGATGGTCAAAAATTAAAGCAAGCGTGCGAAGTTGGCATAAGGAGCAAGACATGATAAGATGGAGCCTGCGTTTACGTTGCAGGAACGATCAAGAAAGAGGGAGAGAAGGTGCACAAGCGAATGATGGCTAGAGCTGGGCTTGCATGCACAGGAACCATCTTATTATTTTCGTGTCCAACTTGGCTTTCTCCCGCTCTTGGTATGAGCTACCTGGCTATCAGTACTTACTGAAGCGAGATGAGCCTGCATTGCATGCTTTTCGTAATCTGAAAAACCGCAAGGACACAGAAATTTGAGGTCTCTTGCGCGGTGAATGAAAATTTCGTGCCTTTGCCCTGCAACAGGAGCCTTGAAACTGCGTATATGCCAGCTGTTGATGCCTTCTTGACGTTTTTTGTCTTGAAAATGAGTAGCTATATCGGAATCAGAGCCGGAGAGGTGGACATCGCACTGAGGGCAGTATACTTTGCTAATGTCTTCTTGGAGAGCCTGACATTGTATCATTAGCTGAATGACATAGAATGAATGTAAGCACGCAATACCTCAGAATCGGCGCTGGCAGGTCTTTCTTCAGTGTGAAGTGACAAACTGTCAATGCCCAAGGGACCCCGATCATCTCCAAGTGCATTGGTCCTCAACCGCTTCAAAGGCCGTTCTTCCACCTCGTCCTGATGTCATGGTAAGACGGCATCAGCTCACGTTGGGATGTGGATGGAGACAACGCACTTCAGAATTGCTTGGTAGACTTCGGCGTTTAGCCAGTTGCTGGTTATGGGAAACCTATTAAATGATCGTGTATTAGCTAGGCAGTAGTACAATTGATCGCGGTAGCACAGAATACCTCATAATCAGCTGGTGGGCTATTGGCGTCAAGAGCTGCACTAGTAGTATTAACTAGGTCATCAGATTGGCCCAGACCATCGGCCGAGGCAGTAGTTAAATGGACGATGCCAGAGTTAGACTGTCGAGATAATTGGATGGCAGGCGCTGCAGTGCCTGATGGAAGGACTGCTCGGGAGATGGACGACACCATATGAGTCAGCTTGGCTAAAGCAGCCCGCATACTTTGAATCTCCTCAAGAAGATCATGGTTATGAGGGGGCACTGTCATATCGGGATTTGAGGCTGCGATGGGGCTACTTCTCCGAGTCCACAGGGATGAAAGTGTATTTTTAGAAGAGGATTGCTGGTGAGCATAAGACGCCTGGAGGGAGAGGGCAGCATCTTCGTTGGGGGTGTCTTCTTTGAATCCTAATAGCTCCTGCCAGAGATCGCAAAACCTCATCGTTCGGTGAGCCATAGTGCTTGTTAGCTGAGGATGATCTTGATGCGTTCTGGCGTACATCCGATCACCTGTATTTTGATTATGGCCAAGCTGAGAGTGTAACACGTCATCAGTTCTCGGAGTTAGGACATCTGAGATGTGGTAATGCTCTGCAATGCCAGGCAGGATGTGCCTCAGCGAGCTCATGTTAAGGCAGACCTTACCGGGAAGGTGTTTGCTAGTGAGCTGCTGAAGGATGCGAGAAAGTCGCTCAGACGTCCATCTCTGGCCCTTGCTAGATAAGAGATAACAGTGGTGATGAGGATCGATGGACTCCGCAGGAAGCACAAGATCAATAGCCCATGCGCCAATGGTGGCTACAGATGCCTGAAATCGCCTGAGTACAATTTCTAGAGGGCGAGCCATGAAATGAAGGGTGAGTTTGTCGTTGCCAGAGTTTCGAGATGATTTGCTGTAATCTCCTATACAGGCAAGTCGGCGAAAGAGGTACATAAGGTTGCGGCTGCGGAAACTTGTATCCACGATCTTGGTCCGAATCTCTTCTGCGCCCCGTTTCGGCATTCCCGGAATCTGATGGAATAAAAAATAGAAGTGTTCCTTGAACACTTCGATACTATCCAGATACTCTTCCCATGCTCCCTTGCGCGGCACTGGATGTCCATTGGAATCGATGCTAAAATACTTCTTCATGAGCTTTTCATCGCTCATTATAAGCTTCATCAAGACCCATGCTGCCTGCATTTCTGAAACCAACACACCGCGTCCAAGGACGCGTTCATGGGTATTGTCTGTAATTTCCTTTGGCGTCTTGAGAGGATGCAGATCAGCATCGCTTGCTCCAAATAGAAGATCTTGTTCAAGTATATGGACCATATCCCGATAGACACTGTGGTACATCCGCGTCATGGAGGTTACAGACAGCGACTTGCCATCAAACGTAAAGTCTGGCCCATCCAATACTGCAAACTGGAGTCTAGGTAGGGCTATGTGTCCTCGGCATATCGCATAGCATAGTCGAGAGTATCTTCGGATAGTGCAAAATGGCGTGCGCATACCAGGTTCTATCCACACTTTCATGGTCTTCATGAACGTTCTAGGAGTGAATAATTAGTTAGATAAGTCAGATTTCCAGCACACCTACTGGTAAGGATCTGGGGATTTCATGACCTCGGTTAAGATAGAGAAAAGTCCGACATAAACAATCTTGGACAAATGGCTGGAGATAAGGTGAGGCGACGCAAAATGACCCTGGGCGTTAACGCTGGTAGATATGACAAATGAATCAACAAAAGAGTGAAGAGGCCTTGGATTGTCGCTGGTGTGAGTAGTGAATACAGACAACAGGAGCAAATGATAAGCTTCCATGAGCTGTTCTTCAGGCGAGTCAGGATCGGCACAGGACTCTCTTAGTATCTTTGCACGCCGCTTCTGAATAGCATTCAGGAAGATGGGGTAAGGTGGGTGATCATCTGCGGCGCTCAGGCAAGTCAAATTTTCCGATCCGTCTTCATCAGGCCATGATATAGGCCCCCTCTCGCCTTCTTCGTCTTCGTCTTCATCTCCATCTCCATCTGCAAAGTCCATGTCATTCCAATCCAACCCTGGGATGATGATATCTTCTTCAATGCCCTCGCATTCTCCATGGCTCTCATAGTCAGAGCTGGCCTCGCTGCTTGTTCCTTCATCAGAATCAGTCTGAATGGACTTTATGCGTAAAATCATCATAATAAGGCGGTCACAATGGACTCCATAGCCTTCGACTGAGTGCCTTTCCTGTAGTATCTGGAATGGACGACTTGATTGAATATCAGTCAATTTTGGAGGCAAAACATTATTACAAAAACCTACTATCGAGTGCGCCAGCTGGTAAGCTCGTCCAAAAGAGCATGGTCAATCTCTGATGCAGAGGAAATCATGGAGAGGTATTTTGCTCCAATGCCCTTGATACGAGCTATGCAGTCGATATCCTGTTTGACAACTTTGGAGACAGAAAGATCTCGCAATGCGGCGAGAGAATATCCTTTTGTTGCTTCGGCCCAGCCAGTATTTGTCAAAAATGGCGAGTGTTCTGCAACATCCGAAGTGTCGGACAAGTCGCCTGTCACAAATGCACCATTGATGTAGCGGGCAGAAAGGGTAGAATAGAACTTCGCAAAAAGATGATCGGGGCCTACGTTCTGCAACATCATGTGAACGACGAAATACTGATTCTTGGAAAATAGGCGCTGAGCAAAAACAGGTTGATCTTGTTTAGAGATGCACGGCCCTAGTTCGTGGCGTGGATGAGTTTTCTTTCCATGATCCCCAACTGAATCAAATGTTCCAGCCACGTAGGGACAGTGACGGCATTGGAAACCTCGAACGGGCTCTAGTAGCCAAGGAAGAGGTGGAAGAACCCGCTTTGGCAAAACTATTGGACGCTGAGAATACTCTGCAGCACCAAGTTTTTGGCTTGCTGCTTTTATCGTGATTTCTAGAGTGGTTTTCTTCACGCTGTGCGATAGATGTTGCTTGTGATTATTGATTATATGGCCTACAAGTTGATCTGCCCATACACCGCACCGGCACCGTTCACAAACAAAGAGTTTAAGATCAGGCTGAAATTTTGTCATCAAGCGTAAGGCATCAAACTCCCGAACATCAATGAGGCGACAGAGTGGATCTTCACCATTGACCTGAGGTGCCGGAATTGCTGCTGACTCCAAGGGACTTGGTGGGCCATCCAAAAAGCTACCTGCAGTAGGGCACTGTAGCGGACCAGGTTGTGCAGGCTCAGCACCATTGCCTTCACCAAAATTATCACAATTTTGTAAACCAGAAGGCGTACCATGCCTGTAATCAGGATAGGCTGGTGCCTGCATTGGCGAGGGTGTCCGCATCACTGGTGTCGGCATTGGCAAGGGCGTCCGCATCACTGGTGTCTGCATCGGTGAGGGCATCGACATCACTGGCGTCTGAGTCGGTGAGGGAGTCAGCCTCGTAGGTGTCAGCGGCATTGGTGCAGGCGGCATTGGTGCAGGTGGCATTGGCGCAGGTGGCATTGGCGCAGGCGGCATTGGCGCAGGTGGCATTGGTGCAGGCGATGCGGGTACTGCAGGTGATGTGGGTAACGCGGGTGGTGCAGGTGGTGCAGGTGGTGCAGGTGATGCGGGTAGCGCAGGTGGTGCAGGATCTGGAGATATAACATCTTGCGCCATGGTCTGATCCATCTCGCCCTGAGGCACGTGTAAGGCAATATTCTGGGTACCAAAACTGTCAGATTGGTAGCTAGAATAGGCGGAATGACTTCAACATACTGCAGATGAGGCGGAGGCTCCAGAATACATATGTCCATAGTTCCTCTCTACATATTCTCCTAAGGAAAATGACGTCCATTCGTTGACAGTTGGACCATATATACTCTGCGGTGTATCACCAGAGACTGGACCAACAAGACATTTGTCGTGATGCCTTCGTATATAATCAAGGTGACCAGACACCGAGCACCCGCGATAGCGAAAGGGGCAGCAAAAACTGCCATTCAAGAACGCGCAAGGCCAATCTTTGGAACGCCTAAGCGAGAGTGCACATCTTTTAAAATGAGCGCTTTTGATGTTTCTCTTTGCCTTCGGATCATTTTCTGGGATCGTAAATGAAGTTTGACAGTGCGTGCATTGCCAATATTCTTGCATGACCTGCAAACAACTGAGGCAATTTCTAAAAGACTTGATTGCGACTTAAGTACCTTGAATCAGAATGAAAACTTGAAAGAAGTACTCGATTTTTGCGTCAATGATCACTGCAAGTCTGCTTCAAATTTTTACGTTCAAACTTGAGCTGCTGCGGCGATTGAAACTTCGGCTACTGAGATGTAGCCAGCATATGACGAGATATTCGGCAGCCTTGAATTGCAGCCAGTCTGTCCTAATACTGGCATGCAGCGCACCAAAGTTCCTTCGTGCATCTTGTCAGATTTCAGGCAGGAAAATGAGTCAATCAGCGCGTCCTTACGTCTCCGAACATCCGATATTCAATGTAGCCACCGGCTCAGAATTACATTTGAAGAGGATACCTCAAACAACGAGAGGGGTGTCATCAGGCTCTTGAACGCGCCGGGCAGGTATCCAGGAGATGCTCTTCACATCCGGAACAGGAAATGGCGTCAAAACATCAATTGGTATCGGCTTCTCACGTTCAGTTTTGCAGCTTCCAACTCCCGCTCTGCATTGGCAAGACCATCTGCACCGAGCGCCTCCCACCGAGCAGCAAGGCGAGCTTTTTCATGCTTTTCGAGCTTCTCTGCCAGAGTTGCAAAAGGTTTGCCAACGACGGTAATGTAAGGGCAGTCAATGATGTGCCTAACGGCTGTTGAGCAATGTCGAGATCATTATCTGCCATAACTTACTGGCGCAGGATGTCCCCGTTGCGAGCTAGTCCGCGTTCGCAGAGTCCTGTAATGATCAATGCCATCTAGGCCGGGGTACATGTCCCAACCATCCGCAGCACCGTACAGAAGATCACTTATAATGGCACCTGAAAAGGTGCCACCTTTAGCTGACTCCAATTTTCTGCGAAGCTAGGCAATATTAATAACTTCAATATTTGGTCGCAGCCTGGCGATGCCAATCTACCTGGTGCTCATCCCGGTTGATGGCCGATGACCATGGACATTTCTGTCATATCTATACCATCAGACGCGATCCGTTTGGAACTTGCGACAAGCTTCTCATCGAAGTTATCCAATTCTTCGGCAGAGACTGAACCAACGTAGACCGGTAATTCGACCATTGTCGCGCAAGTGTCTTCGCTAAAGTAGACGTACGACCAGCATCCAGTGTGATCTGCCGGTCAACAATTCCAGTCATCACATTCTCCTCAACCAGGCGCCTTAGGGACCAGCCAAAGTGAAGCTTTCGACGCGTTCCTCTCACTCTACGCAGGACCAGTTATACTATCTATCTGAGTTGTTAGGTATGGTCCCCTATCAACCAGATCTTCATGCGGAAGTCGCTTCCGCGCACCTAACCTAATTATAGCGTCAGCCGTCACAGTTGGCAGCGTTTCCTTCCTGTCGTGGATTGGCGGAGCATATCTGCGTATGAGCGGGACTGCAAGTGAGACTCATGGCAGTTATTATAAGAGCACCGCTGACTGATAGGTATATCAAGGATCCTCGTCGAGATCTGCTTCAAACGTTCGACGGCCAGCAACAAGCAACTGCTCTATATATCATCCTGAAACTGTATTGCGCTTAGGAATCCGCTGCACGCTTCTATTGTCATGAACTTGGATGAAATAGAATTGTTGACTTACCAACGATCTTCGCGCCTGCAAGACAACGACAACCCGCTCTAGGTCAAGCAAGAGCCCAATGGTATTTCAGCCCCTTGGACAAGGTCGCTTCGATATCAGGGGTATACATGGAGATATTGCCACGGATATAGCTTTTGGTCATCAATTCCTGCAGCACAGCTCCGCCGCCAGTACAGAATGAGCCACTGCGATGGTGCTGCGAAATGTTAACCACGGGATTCAGCCCGCTATCCAGTTTCTAGCGCTACGTTTGACGTACGAGGGAGGGTGTTGATTGAATACAGATTCAGCGAGGTGCTGTCTTAAGGTCAAGTTTTTGCGCTGCGACTGCGCCTTCCTTTATGCATAATAATATTCAGTGTCTGCATCACTTAGCGCAGAAGAGTCGGACCTTCTCACCAATTCGAGTTAGATGATTAGCTAATCAACCCATAAGAGAATACCGAACAGCACAAAGCCATAAACCAAGAGGTAGGGGATGGGATCTCCAAATCGCATGATGGAACGGGAAAGCCAAACTAAACAAGATATTAGCGCGCGATCCTATAGATGTGGAATTTTTGCGCAGCGCGTACCATAGCGGCCCCAAAGAACGCCACCCACTTGAGATCAACCAGAGTCCCCGAAGCAAGATGAAGGAAAGCAGCATAGCTCGCGTAAATGAGATTCGGCGGGTGCTCAATGTCCCCAGAAGCGTTTGATGCCCGATTATAAAGTATATTTGTTGCCAGGTTCATCATAGTCGGACCAGTTAAGCTGGGCAGGGCCGCCTGCCGCGCAAACAACGAATCACCCGTGAGCATGTCTATTGATATCCCACCGAACGTCAAGTGAAGGCTCACCTGAACTTGAAATGGACCTCTCAGCGCTATCTAGGGAGACGCTACCAGTTTGGTGGGCCGCGAGATTCAGGAAGATATCTTCAACGGATGCCCCAAGCACATCACAGGGCGCGGCGCAAAGAGCATCGCACTTCTGATCCAGCAGCTGGAGGACCTTCTCCAGCAACAGCAGGATCCATTGGCTTGAGGTGGTATGATGCCTGGCTCGGCGAGGAGAGTGGACATATAACGCTGGGGACCAACTTCGCGAATACGATCCAAAGTCTCGGAGAATACTTTTGGAAGGTCCTTCTCAGCCAAATCAAGGAGTTGAACACGACTTGGGACGCTGTATCCCTGCCCAAGGTTTGACTTGAGAGCAACGGGATTGCCCCCGGCTACCAGCTAGCCGGGCGCAGCCAAAATGGCTATGCTATCGGCCAACAGATCAGCTTCGTCCAAGAAATGAGTGGTGAACACGATGGTCCGGTCAAGGCGAACGGATGTCAAAGTCCTCCGCAACGCCCGGCGGGATAACGGATCAGGACTGCGAGGCGTAGCGGATCCTTTTGAGCAGCGGCGCGCACTATTCTGGCAGTATTCAGCACGTTCCGCAGAGGGTGTTCCATTACCATTGGCTCCATCAGCCCAGACTAAGGTTAGAGCGCCGCCAAATTGATCCGGTAAATTGCAGACCGAGATCGGAGAGCCGGGTCCCTGCTGCAAAGATGTGAGGCGGTGGGCTCAAATAATTTGGAACTACTCCTCACATTATTTGGCTGCGAAAGAAATATCTGCGCGATAGCGAGGAAGACTTTGTAACCGCTGCGCATGCTGCGCTCGGCGCAGAGACCTGAAAAGTCGTTTGAGGGGGCAGGTTCGAATATAGCGCGTATGAGGGCAGTATTTGACGCCTGAGATGGTTATCTCTGCCAGAGAAAAATGATTAGTTTGAAGGCGGAAATAAGGTAGACTTTATTATGCCAAGCAAGGTCAGCTTGGCTGCCTGGGCAAAAACCAGTACAATCGGGGCCTGGGTAGAGAATACGAAGCGCGATTTTTGCAGTGCGAGCTCCACCTATTTACACCGTTCGCCACCCGGCTACACCAAAGGCAGTTACTAAGTGAGGAGGGTAGAGCTGCGAGCACCATTCGCAACCTTGTACTATGCCCTGCCCTGGTTTGGCCCTGCCGCCGCATCAGTCTGCAAGGATAGTCGGAATTTGCCATGCGCATGCGGCAGAGCTTCCCACGGTCTTTCAGACTGGGTTTCTTGGCATGCAATAACCTAAGCGCAGGCAACATACTCCTCAATGGAACCGGCCAGATTTCGTTTCTGTGCGTTCTACCACTTCACTATTTTTCTGCTGTTCTATTTTCTTTCGCATGATATGGACTATCTGACTGACAGTCTTTCTGCCCAGATTCCAAATGGCGCAGCTCATCGATCCTGATATGCCCGGTAGTGCTGCAGCACGATCAGGATTTGATGGCCTCCCTTACGAACTGGTCTTTTCGGACGATTTCAATACAGCCAACCGCACTTTTTGGCCTGGGGATGATCCCTTCTGGGAAGCCGTAAACATCAAGTATGGGAGTACCGGCGATCAGGAGCGGTATGGCCCCGCCCAGATAACAACAAGGTTATGTGAGTGACTGCGACGTTGAGCATGCCTCTCAGCAGGAGCAGTCCGGGATTTGTAGTACTAATTAATGGATTGATTTAGTGGTCGGATGCATGGGCGATGGGTAATCTTGCGCGCCCGGGATGCGGTGCGACTGCAGGCGGCGCATGGCCTTACTCGTGAGTTCAATTGTTTGAACACCGACTCAGGTACTTACTCCACTTCAGCTATGACTTGTGATGTTGGGACTTTCCCCAACCAGGCAGAGCGGGATGGTTCTTGGCCAGCTGCCGCGCCCCAGCCAAATGCCTTGAAGACCAAGTACAATTATGAACTATCATGGTTGCCGTGGCAGCGCCTTTCGGAAGTCATACCTGACTTCTTCTCCAGCATTTGTTTTGTATTTGCCCCTCCTTACGGGCGCATATGCCCACTATCCGCGCTCAACATTGGACGCGCGCGCCAGGCACATCGAAACGTCGTACGCTGAGCTCCGCGCAGCTCTCTTCGAGCGTGCGCACGATAAAGAAACATTTGTTCGAGTCCAGGCTGTCATTGCACTTTCGAAGCTATATGGTTCGGAAGATCCATCTGATGCGGAAGGAGAACCTACTGCTCTTGAGGTCCTACTGGAGACTCTTAGTTGCGATCCTGCCGCGTTGGTTCATTTGTCATAAATCTCCCAACAGTATGCTAATCACTTGTCTTATAGAGACGTCCGTAGAGCCGCATTGCTCAATATTCCTCTGTCTTCAGCTACCTTAGACGCCGCCCTTGGTCGAACCCGCGACATTGACACGATCATGCACAAGCTGGTTTATTCCGCTACCTCGCTTCTGATGGCTCTGCAATGAGGCTCGTTCATCTTCGTGTGCCTACCATTTCTCAGACAGAGTTCATCATTCGCAATGGGTTAGGTGATCGAAGCCAGCGGTTCACCAGGCTGCAGCTTTATTACTCAGCAAATGGGTGGACGTTGCTCGTGAAGATGTCAAGAACGAAGAAAGCAAGACCGCCGAAGATAATGTTCTCGCACTTTTAAGCCTCTTTGATCTTACGGAGAGCACGGTTGCAGAGGACGCGCCGCTGAGTGTTTGGAATAGACGCGCTGATATTTCCGACCACGTTGAGTTTAATGGTATGTTCCATTGCAGAGTCTCGGTCGGATGAGCTATTAGGAACATCCACAGATGCCTATTGGGCCAACCTGACCCCAGAACGAGCTTTTTTCGCTCGCGTCTTTGTTGACCATTGCATTGCCATAAAAAATGCGGAAAAACTAGATGCTTCTTTTGATGCTGCATCCATGTATACAGATCGAGATCCGGAAATCGTGCTTTTTCTACTATTGATCGAGGTATGTTGCAGTTGCCTCGCATACTCTCTGTCTCATTTCATATCTCAGGAAATCGCCTTCTTCAATGCAGATCGATATGACGAGACAAACCTGCTCCTCAAAGAACTCGCTGCCAGTCGTCCGAATGCCGATACTCTCGCGCGTCGTGTCGTGCAAGTAAGTGACATTTATGCTTGGTCATCAACACTCATCTTCGCAACTCGCATGTTAGGCATATCTACGCGTTCAACCCGGCATCAAAGCTTTGGATGGCGCACGTCACGATGAAGCCGCTGACCATTTTACTGCCACTCTCGACTGCCGTGATTCATCATCAAAATTGAACATTCATAAAATATATGAGGATTTGGTGATGGTGCGCTAAGATGATTCATACATGATGCTTCTCACAACCGAGTCCCTTTCGAAAATCTTACCCTAGTTCCGGGAGATCGCTTAACAAGCTCTTCTGGGATCGTGGCCTCCTCTCCTGGGTTGAAAGGCAACAGTGTTTGAAGGGCTTGCGGTCCTATCTCCTTATGTTATTCGAAGGGTAGACACACCCATAGGCTTCTCATGCACGCAGTCCTGCTCCTCCGACTCAATCCCAACAGCCTGCAACTGTATACTATGTTCACCCCGTCGCAGTTAACCTACTTTATTTTGGTAGTTAACTACTTCCTTGCTTAGTCTCAACCGCTTTATTAACAAAAGGAAATCTACCCTTGCCAAACACAATGCAGACCTCTGGTATGGCGAGATCGACGTGGGCACGCCCAAACATTTACAGGTTCGTTTGATTGACTCTGCAACGTGATAGGTTATACTAACACTGGCAACTATATCTCTGTTCAGGCGTTTGTAGGCCTGTAGACGGGCAATATATATAGCATAGTTGCTCCCATGAGCACGTACATCGCCGCATGGTCATTGTCAGGCAACGATACTTGGTCAACTGTAAGTAGCTATTTTCAAGATCTTCGAAGTGAACACCAGACGCTGAGACTTCATACAGGATGAACTCGCAGACACGCATGCAAAACTCGCAAAGCAACACGCCCTATGCGAGAAACTCGAGATGGACCTACTCGCTCTGAACATCAACAGCGGGAGTGGGCCAAGAGAGGAGGGTACCTATCTTCCCATGGAAGGCTTGCTTTTGAATGGTGAGTAGTCTTTTTCTGTCTTGTTTACTGTGCGTCCTGTCATCCTAGGTCATCATCTCTTTCGACTCGCCGCGCTAGCTTGTCTCACTCACCACGCTGCACTTTGTTCCGCCTCTCTCGTTACCTCCCTTACTGTATGCTCTTGCCTCGTCTCTCGCTACCTCTCGTCACCTCCCTCGCTGTATGCTCTCGCCTCGTCTCTTTGTCTCTTAGTGATAACCATCTCTCGCTTCCGTGCATCTCTGACTGCCGCTTATTGCCATCTGTGTCGCGCAGTGCCGCCTCCGTCTCTTAGTGTCATGTAATTGTTATATAAACAAAATATATTGAATTTGAGCTATATACAAGCAAAATCGTGTGCACAATGAAGGGTATCATTGACATAAGTCAATGCAGTGAGTATGAATTCACCTAGGGTGATGTTTTCAGACATAGCTCAATCAGTTTTGAGCCGGGAGACGAACTAATTAAAGCGGGAGGTACCTGTACATCTACAGAATAGAATGAAAAAAAATTGAGATCAGTTGGTGCAACAGAAAAAAAACATATAGCTGGATTACCTTCTCCTCCTCCTATAGGCCACCCAGAGTGAGAATTTCGGGTATAACTTGGGCAGTTTTGAGCTGGGAGACAAAATTAATAGTGCGGGAGCTAGCTGTAAGACTGCAGAGTAGGACGACTAAAGGCCGAGGTCAGAAAGTGCGATGCAAAAGAGTTAAGGGTGGATTACCTCCTCCTCCCCTCCTAAGTCACCCAGGGTGCGAATTTTGAGTATAGCTGGGGCAGTTTTGAGCCGGGAGACGAAGTAAATAGCGCGGGAGCTAGCTGTAAGACTGTAGAGTAGGATGACAAAATGTCGAGGTCAGAAAATGCGATACAAAAAGTTATGGGTGGATTACCTCCTCCTCCCTCCCTAAGCCAGTCAGAGGGAAGTTTTAGTGCATAGGAAAACTGCTGAACAAAAGCATACTTGCGGGGCTGCTAACCAGATGGAGATGATGGACCGCATGCCAAGTGTCGAAGAATTTGCTGGCGCTGGAGAGCAGAGTTCCCTGCTGATATAAAGTCACCCAGCTCATTAACGCCAAAACGAACCTTTCGACTAGCATGTGGTGGGTCGCACGAGAGATGAAGGATAGCCGGAATAGAGATGCTCTTCATAGTCGAACCAAGCCTGGCCTTGTGAAAATGAATTTAGGCGGATCTGAGACGCATGCAGGAACATACCAAGTTCGCGGACCTGAACCATGACATCGAGTACTATAGAAAATGTTGAAGTGCGAGGTGCAGGTAAGCCATGATAAGATGACAAAATCCAACAGCCTTCAGTTGGGCGCATAGAAGTGGTCATAGGAAGAGGACATCATTGGCAGAGTGCTAGACCAAATCGAGGTGCAACGTTCGGTCGGATCAACTCGAACGACCCTCAGAAAATAGGCGAACCCAAGAACAAAACATTGGACCATACGATGTAACAAGGCTGATCCACTGGACTTGAGCATAGGCATTTTGATACGCGATCGAAGCCAGTGCAAGGTCCATCGACAAATGTAGACTCATCGATGGTTAACGATCGTGTCGGCGAAGGAAATATCCAACGTGAAACTTGAGAGAGCGCAATCAGAACTCAAAGGGACTGCAAGAGCTTTAAGTGGTCGACTTCAAGGAAGAAAGAGGTCGTCCTTGCTGGCGAAGCGGAGATCGATATCGATTAGAGGAGATTATCGGGTATGCGGAACTCGGGATTGAGTCGATTCCAAGAGCATCGGAGAAAAGAGAGTATTTTAAGCCAGTGTCTGTGAAGGCCCGATGATCTGAGAGCGAGCCGTCTCGCTCAAATCCAGGCTACCTTGTCGTCCAAGTCGCATGCTCAGGCTCAATATTTCTTAGATCGCGCAAAGTTCGTAGCGTGCTGAGTTCCGAACGAATACCACAAACACTGTATGGAGTTGGAGGTCTAAACAGGTGAAGCGATTGGAAGCAGAAAGGGGAGAAGGTCAATTTGGACGATGGCCTTGTGTGTCTGCGAGAGAGCAATTGTTAGACATCCGAATACTGACGGAGACAAAAGTCTCACCTGAGTCCATGATGGTGTAGATTGATGCCATTTCAATCTCGACCAGATCAGCATTGAACGAGCGCACGTGTAAGGATTACAACACGACTCATACATGGTCATGCGGGGTGGGATCTTAAAGAGACACTGAGTATCGCAGATGGCATAGAATTGATGGATAAGTGTAAGATCATCAGTAACGAAGGATACACTGGTAGTGGGATGACTGCATACGAAGTTAACTGCTGTGAGCACCACCAGTGCTACTATTTGCTGCACCATCCTGGGGAGGTATGTCATCGCGCTCCAAGCGCCATCGAGGGGGCATCCTCAGTCTGCCATGCGACCAACAAGAACAAAAGCAGATGAACGCTTTGCACCGATGTACGTCTGGTAGCGAATCGACGTCAGCAGTGTTTTTTTCCTGGAGCACGGCACCCTGTTGGCTAGACGGATGCCGAGTGCCGTCTACTTTCTTGTATTCCGGTAGTTTAGCAGCAGCAAGTCGCTATGGGGCACAAATCAGAAAAAGACGCTGAGAAATAAGAAAATATACGTTGCAGTGAATGCACGGCCTGGGGCGACTTCGACGACTGGTGGGCCATGGCTGTGTCTGGGCACTAGGAAAGAAAGTTGCTGTTGTAGGGATTGGACGACTCCGATCGAGGGTGGAGGTGGAGAACCTATTTCAAACTGGATGCATACTCGGTCATGCAATCCGATTGAGTATGTAAATTGAATACTGACCTGTTCAAATCGAGTTGCGGGCTGAGCTGAGAGAGAGGATGGTAGGGGCGATGTAGCAGGGAGCTGTTGTGCCATTTTGGAGTTAACCGTCAAAGAACTGAGATACAAGAGTCATGACATACATCAAAGGGATCACGAGGTTGGATGTGGCGAACAGGGACCGTGTTCGCGCGAGAGAAGTGAAGGAGTTTGCTAAGTCGACGGAAAGCGGGTTGCTGCGGGTCTCTTGTAGGCAGAGGTCTCTGCATTATAGGTATAGCGGATATTGGGGGTCTGCGGTATCCGGCAGGAGGACGAGTTGCATGAGACTGTAATGATAGCAATGAGTGAGTGGTGTTATGAGAGGATGAAATGCGTACATGGAGTAAATGATCGAGGTTCAACTTTGTGCGTGCAATTTTCTGCAGTGGAATGTTAGCACACGAGCAGTACAAGTTTAGGGAGAATGCGTACACGGGCCTGAGCAAGGACATTGGGGGGAGTATCGCAGATGCAGATCTTGTCATGATCTTCAGCGCGCGTCGTGTAAGCTATTAGTTGGCGCGAGTTGGGTGGCAGGACAAGTCTAAAAATATGCTGAACATGGAAGGAAGTGAGGAGCTGGCGGGACTCGAAAGCCCGCAGTTTGATGGTCTTGTCTGCAGAAGCGCTAGCGAGGAGAGCATCGTCAGATGAAAGTGCTAGCCCGGTGACATGATGCCAAACTTGCTTGAAAGCGTGAGTTTACCTGTGTTTAGGTTTTGGCCCTTACACCCTTGCGATAATAATCACTTGCTATACGCTATACAGCCATGCACATGGACCACCACACCACTACTACAGGTCCTCCTTACTCTTCAGTTCGTTTATTTGCTTCACATCAGCTACCACCACCCCAAATTCAGTTGTCTGCTATAAATCTACCTCAGCGTGCATCGGTCACAACTCTTCCCCCTATGGCTGCAATGAACTCTTCGCCCTATCGCCACCCTTCTCCAGTCTCTTGGGGTCCATCATCATCAATCCATCGCACTTCAAATTCAAGAGAAGATGTATCAATCCATGCCCAACGAGAGATGAGGCAGATGAAGAGAGAACCCACTTACCAGATTCACTCAGTCCCGCCACTCAAAGAACAAGAAGATACTATGCCAGCAACAAGCGATTTTGTCAAAAGGCTATACAAGTACATCTTCTCTTCTTCCTTCTTCATCATCATCATCATCACAAGTCTCATTTAACTCCCCCTACAGAATGTTAGAAGATCATACCTTCTCTCATGTTGTGTCATGGGGCCCACAAGGCGACTGCTTTGTCGTAAAGGTTCATATTCTCTTCCAATCATCAGTACTTTCACCGATATTCCGTTCGCTCTTCCCTCAGGACATGAATGAATTTACAAAATCTATCCTCCCACGCATGTTCAAGCATTCAAATTTTGCTTCCTTCATAAGACAACTCAACAAATATGATTTTCATAAAGTGAGTCCAGTTTACTCCGGATCTCGAAATTCTTCCTTTCGGTCCTTTCACCTTTCCCCCTTACACCGTTCCTTTTACTTTTATTCCCCTTCCCACTACACCTCGAGTTCTCCATCATCCCCCATCAAGCAACTTCTTGCATACCCCCATATTGCCTATCAAAGGCAATCCAATTCTCTCTATTATCTCAGCGATCCGCACCGCAGGAATCCCCCATCCTCCACTCGGCCTTTCCCGTCGATCTTCGGTTCGATCCGAGACTTCTACGTCTATCTCAGATGCCACGATTTTTTGGTGCATTGCGACCGCTGAGATATACTCCTTTCCGTAATTCGTCCTCACCACAGGGGGTTCTTGGCATTCCATCGTGACCTAGCAGAATCTCCTTGGCTCCGTCTTCATCTCCATAAAGGCAGCGTCAAACGCTTTACATTCCTTCAGGCCGTACTTACTACCTCCGTACCTATCTTACCTCCTCTACTTTATTCCATTCCACCGTCATCCAATATACTAATCTTTCCGCATCAGGTCAAAACACCCAATGACGCCCAATTCGGCGAACGCAGCTGGACATTCCGACACCCCGATTTCCATGCCGACCGGCGTGATGCCCTCGAAAACATAAAGCGCAAAGTCCCCGCAGCACGTAAATCCTTCCCTTCCTCCTCTAACAGAGATCACAATGGTGACAGAGGAGCAAGCTCCGGCAACTACATCCCAGGCGAAACTAGCACCACCGAACTAGCAGCTGTGCAATCCTACATCGGCGTCCTGCAAAACTCATACCAATCGCTGTTCTCGTCGCATGATACGCTTTTATCATCCCATGAGACGCTACGAGGACAGACAGATTCTTTACTGGCGTCGCACTCGTCTTTACAGGCTCAGAATGATAATCTATTCACTACGAATGAGACTTTGAGGAATCAAGTCGTGAGAGCTGAAGAGCAGATTAGGGTGTTGGAGCATCAGTACGGGGACATGATGGTCAATTTTCAAAAGGGGATGGCACAGCAAGATGCCTTGATGCAAGGGTGGATACAGTATTTTTTAGGGGAGGGAGGTGAGTGTCGTTTTGTTGCTTTATTTGTTTCTATTATGTCCCGTTTCTGATCCTGGTTGGTTTTCCTTCTCTTCTGCGTACTTTCGAAATATGCTCCCCCGTAGATATAAAACGTTTGTTTTCAATGTGCTAGTCGTGGTCTAGACATTGATGACGGGGCCTCGATGCCTAGTTGATGGGTCTACAATGTTCGTCTACTAGGACGCGGGTGTATTTTGAGCTGGTGACGACTATGCCTGGGCCTGTCCCTCTTCCTCTTCTCGTGTACTTATGTTCTCGGTGATTTCCTCGTTAATACGTATTGCCCTCACTAGGTAAATCAAAAGACCCTTCAAAATGCTACCTCCCAAACCGGCGCCGAGTCTTCTACCATCGCTTCAGCACCCATCGTTCCAGCATCAGTGCCTCAACCTACCGTATCTCAACCACCACCTCAAACCCCCGTCCACAGTATGTCTCAAACCTCAACAACACCTCTTGCACCTAGTATGACGCCCAGCACACATCCACCACCTGTCCTACTAGCATCTCACTCACAGCGATCCTTGGGCCAACCACAACCATCACCCTTCCTCACATCTCCTGCAAATTCAAATTTGTTCTGCATACCTTCCTCACACGCACGCAAACCCATGTCAATGTCTCAACCGCCCCAATCGGTCTCCCTCCACAATCCGTACTCTCTCCCCCTCCCCATCCCTATCAATTCATCCCAGCCCAAGAGCAATTTGTTCCTGCCCAGGAACTCGGTCTATCTATTGGAGTCGAACATCTATGGGGACCATAGATATCATGCACCACATCAAGGTCAGTGGGGAATGACGTGTTACATCCCCAATTGACTTTGCTGCACAAGGTAACACAGCCACATGGACTGTTGACGTGCGTAAACACTTCTCCAATTTCATTTCAGCATCTTCCAATGAACATATCCTCGCAAGCACATCATACCTGGACAAGACAGTGCAACTATGGAACCTCGAAACCAACCGACCCATCGGAACACCACTTCACCATGGACGAATTGTCAAGTCTGCGACCTTTTCTGCAGATGGAAAGTTCCTCATCACCAGCTGCCGTGACTCCAACCACATATACACATGGGATGTTTCCGCTATCATCAAAGAGGTTGGCCTTCCACCAGATACGGTAAGCTTCGATACATTTCTTCTTCAATGACCTTTGAACCACGTTGGCAATGGCTCCCTCAGGGTGATGCTATACGGCACCCAGTTCCAAAGATGAAAGGCGTTCGTTGAATACCCCAAGGATTTTTTGACGATGCCCTGCGAGAAGATAATGTACGCGATCCTCATATGTTATAGCATGCTCCGAAAAATGTGCTGCCAGTTGCGCATTCGTCTATCCCAATCCCATGGGCCACATAACTGCCCCACTCCATTACCACGTCAACGCACCTTCAGTCGCTTTCCCTCCTTCTGTTGTCGCTTCAAGCCACATGGGACAACTGAACCAGACACCCAATCCCGATCTCTCAGCTGGACTCGAAACCTAGGATTTGGTATACTACGCAGACGAGATGGATCGGACAACTAGTTGCAAGAGCTCGAGGTCCCTCGCACGGCGGGAAAGCCTGTGCGTTTTTTCTCTTTCACAATTCTTCTTTATCGCTGACTTCTCTTCACGCAGAGGAACTATCACGCAAGAAAGAAGAAGCCAGCTGCGAGCTCATCTCGACCTCCCAATGCTCATACCACGCAACAACCCAGCGGACAAACTACATCATCATCATCATCATCACAGCTACCACCTCCAATTGCTACTACCTCTATACTTTCTGCCGTTGCTGGTATTGCTGGAGCACCGGGAGTACCCTCGCACCCTCATATCACCGGTGCTGGATGACGCGCTCGTTTTGTAGGCTGGGTTTGCTGCATGCCTGTTCAGAACACCGACTGCCAACATTATGGAAACAACATGATTCGTTCATTCTTGTTGTTTGACTCATCTATAGCTAATCTTTCACAACTTTCTTGCCGTCGTCGTCTAGTATTACACTGGCGTGTAGTATCATGGTGTACCAATATCCACCAGGTGTTGATTCATTATATGCGCACGTGAATTTTGAAAAAGATAATACCAAGATCGAGCAAGACACTTGTCAAATACCCCGAGGATACTTTGACGATACACAATATATATGTGAGTTTCATCTATAATGGCAGAGTCTTGCTTGACAAAAGTATTACTTCTTTACAGTCCCATTCCATGGACAACGTGACTGTCCCGCCGTATCATCATGGCAACTTTTCATTATTCGCTTACACTACTTCTGGCCCCGCTGCCCCGATCTACGAGGCAACTGAACCTGACACCTAATATTGACCCCGGTCCAATTTGACTCAAACCTTCGTCCCTGACATCCAGTTGCGAGTGCCACTCGCAGTCGAGGTTCCATGCACAAGGGGCAAGCCTGCGTTTACCGAGTTGACGGTGAAGTCCGCATCCATGACGGATGCCAAATCTTGACTCCTTCAAGCTTCAAAGCTCCAACTTGAAACGCAACACCTCGTCAGTTCTTAAATCACTGTGACTTGTAGCGCGCTCGAGACATGCAAGTGGTGAATGGCTTGCTAGGCACAGCCTATCGATATGAAGATAGCTGTAACAACATTTCGAACAGCTTTACCGCATGTTACTACTTTTGGATGTGTGGGATAGGATTTCAGCAAGCGCGACGTGTACTTTGGCTCACCTTATTAAATACTGCTGTAAGGCTTAACACTTTTTTGGGTCTACCCAAGGTTTACGGCGGTTGTACTTATGTACAAATCCTCATTTGACTCGCGAATTGGTAACGAGTTCGGGAGTAATACTTAATCATTGAGCTTGCCATTCCGGCGCATGTTCTCCTTCAAGTCTCGCATGGTAAAGAACTAGTGCCATATTACCATCTACTATTTTCTTTCTCAACTCTCATTCTTTTAGTACTCATGGTCATCAGTACAAACAGTGACATCTATGCTCCATTTCTACAAGGCATAATGATGGAGGACGGTTATCAGTCCAATGAGGATGGCTCCGGCTTGCATTCACCCATCTTCGGGGCTGAATTTCCTCAGCCGCATGGATACAGTAAGTCCTATCGTCTTTTCAAAAACAATGTTAATCATCATTTCACATGTTATCCACAATGAAGTCTGCTATCGTCAAGATCAACTAGATAGACAACATGCAGCGGGCATCCTAGCCTCTCAGTTTAATTACATCAACATCCACCCGCACCCTCACCTTCTCGAAACCCCTTCGGATTTTCATTCAAATCAGAATCTTCACCACCATAATTCATATCAGTCTGAGTTTCCTCCACAAAGAAATCACCTCGGCCTTGACACACCGCCCCATGCCCACCCTAACACCTGCCTTCCGCTCCCTCCAGCTCACGGTGCCGTCATCAATTTGTTCTACCAAGGCCCCCAAAATCGAAAATATTCTGCCGAGGACTTGCGCACACAGTCTTACTCAGGTGGTTGCTCAGCACAACCCCCTGCAATACAAACTCCAGAGAGCACTCGATCCCCTGTTCCAACGTCAGAGTCAACCCTTCAACTGCAGCCAGCCGCATCTACGTCTCAGGATCCGCCTCACAGGGAAATTTCGAATCAGGTGGTAGCTTGTCAGCAATGGTGCGTTCATTCTTATTCTTATTTCAGGTTGCTCATTTTCGTGGTTGCTAAGTCGTGCAAGGAAAATTCGATGCGATTCTGCAAGACCAATTTGTCATAATTGTGTGCGCCGCTCGAATGAATGCCAATACGATGCAGCACCTAAACGGCGAGGGCCTGATAAAAGGCCAGGCACTCGCCAGCGCTCATGCAAGAAATGTCCAACAGATGGTTCATCCCCTTCTTCCCTTCGGTCCAAGCGAAAACGCACTTCAGTCAGGAATGATGACTTCGAGCTTCCGCAGGAATCTAACGTCCCCTCCGCCTGAACTTGCCTCGTGGTCGGGTGTCACCCCAAGGTCACAGGTATTGGTACCCCGAGTGGAATTGATGCCAGTCAATCGGTTTCTTCTCTCCCTCTGCATTGCGTCTCTAATTTTATCACACCTTAGCTAAATTTGGACTTCTACCCAAACGACCTGTATCTCTGCTTCGGGAACACACCCCACCTATCAATTTGACCTTCGCGCGGAAGTCACTTCCGCACACCTAACCTATTGATAGGATTAGTGAAAGGTGGGTCTGGCACCAAAACGAGAAGAGCTTTTGCTCACGAATGGCACGCAATACATGAGCTCAGTTTTTGGCAGTTTGGCAGCTTCGATACGCACGTGAGACACTGCTGAAAAATACCTGAATTGAGTTGATAGTTGCGATGCGAGTTCCATTGGGTGAGAGACTGAACGTAAACGGCTTTTATACTGCATTTCTTGGCGGTTCTTGCGTAATGTGCCAATACTCACTCTCTTTCTGCTTCTGTCTGTTCTATGGTACCCTGCCGTATCTCACGCTAAAAATTCAAGCCTTGAGTTGGTCATCAATAAAGCCAATAAGATGGCACTGACATTTCATCTCAAAACATGGCCCAACTTCCGCCAGTTAGACATCCAGAGCTACTTTTACAAAAACATGATGTATGCGCAAGTTAGTATCTGCTGCACATCCTCCCAATACACTCACCGGCAGGAAATGAAATCTCCGTAATTAGAGAACGTCATCGCACACTTGCTGTCTTCTTTGGGCACAGGAAACAGGAATTTTAGCACGTCTCGCACCCGGCCACCGAGTTTAGACATGAACTCTTCGAAGATGAGGTGTGGGTACTGTTCTGAGACGGTGGAGGACTTGTATGAGCCTATGTTGTGCCGTAGGGCGACATTGTGAAGGGTAAAGTAAATGGTAGGTCCATGGGGGAACTGCAAGACAATCATAGCATCTGCATAATACTCAAATTAGCATACAGATTGACATGACTGTAGTTTGGCGTACCGGGTGTTCATAGAGAATAATGAGATCAGTAACGTCATTAGCATGACAAGCATCCGCATGTTCTTTTATAACATAGTTTCCTCGGTTGATCCAATGTGAGTTGGGAAAGACGAGCCGCATTTCCTTTGCAAAGTTTCAATAGGAATAGGCGACGATGATTTTGCGCAACATACTTTGGCAAACTGCAACAACTTGGAACTTGAGTCTCTTGATGATGTCACGATAATTTTGAGTCTTAAAACCGTGAGTATTCGCTGTCGATGTGCATTGACGGCTCTGATCAAAAGACCTGGTAGATACACTAATTTAGCACCGTAGATGATTTCAACTCACCTTCTTGTGCTTCGTCAGATGCCAAGTCCTTTCCTAGTGTTTTTGCATCATTCTTGAGCTCAGACTGCAGCGTTTTGCGCGCGAATCGTACTGAAATCGAGGAGCAGGTCAACATCATATCGAGAAACGTTGGAACTTGGCTGCTTACTACAGGCTTGTTAGCTTATATAAGCCTCGCACCTCAGGCTTCCAACTGCCAGTGTCACTACTAGAGCGGTCAATACCCTCAATGCAACATAAACCTAGCACCAGCGTTTGGCTAGATCATAGTCCTGTGGGACTACTATCTGAACAGCCAGGGAGTCTATCCCATATTCCCAGCCCCTTGCGGTCACCTTCTTCACTGAGTTCAACTCCTACCTTGTCTTCATATCATGCTCCCGAGGCACCGGTTGTTTTGACTCCGCTGGTACAGTTTGAATGCCTGGGAGAAGACACCCCCAAGCATCCTCCACACTCATTCCTTTGCCCTTCCCCTCTCCTGGATGCGAGGGCAGCATCTGATGTTGCATCCATGTACACGAACTAGGATTCAAAAATCACTCATTTTCTGCTATTGATCAAGGTATGTAACATTTGCTTCGCATACTTTTGCCCTCATCGCGTATTTCAGGTCATCGCGTTCTTCAATGCAGATCAACATGACGAGGCAAACCTGCTCTCGCAGCAGAGTCTCGCTGCCGATTATCCGAATACCGATACTCTCGCATGTAATATCAGTATCATCCATACTACTCATATTTACAACTCGCACATTAGGCATATCTACACGTTCAACTCGGAATCAAAGCCTTGGATGGCGCACGCTACGACGAAGCTGCCGCCCATTTCACTGCCACTCTCGACTCCGGCGGGCCGCGATTCATCATCGAAATCGAACATTCATGAAATATATGAGGATTTGGTGGTGGTACGTCAAGACGATGCATGTATAACCTTTTCATAACTGAATATCTTGTCCAGCTCTTTGGCTGGGACCTGAAGTCGTTGTGGCGAAAGACACACCGTAAACGCTGTGATGCACTCCTTCGGGCGGCAAACTCCAAGATGCCGTGAAATCATATCAACACATGATGACTTCAAGTGACGAAATTACCAATGCCGACTGCCTTAATTGGTCCAACGGCGAGTCTAGAACCCGTAATGTCGCGCAGGCGACAATGCTCACCTGTATTCTTCTCAGATTTCAAACAGGAATGCAACCCACTCTGCGCTGCCGATGGACAGGCTGCCTTTGCTGCAAGCGATTACGACAAGGCTATTGACCTATACTCGATGGCGATCGACCTGGATTCTGCATCCGATATCTTCTTTGCAAGTCGCAGCGAGGCAAAGTTGAGTAAAATGCTATGGGAGGATGCGCTCCTCGACGCGCGAAAGGTGCGATGGCATCCACGTTTTCGTAACCCATGTTGACTTTGGCGATGCATAGGTCACAGAACTTAATCCTTCATCTCATGTTGGGTACCAGTTGTCACACTCAGCGCTGCGTGGCGCGCAACGTTACGAAGAAGTCATCGAGGCCTTCACAATCATGTTGTCCAAGTTGGATGATGCTTCAGAAGCTCAAATACGAGGTAAGCCATGGAACATTACTACCTCGTCTGGAAATGCCCATCTTGTTCTGCAGATCTGCGTCAACACTACGTCTGTCCATCGGAAGCAGAAGACGCTATTCGAAGATTTGTTTTCACAGTTTCAAGCCCTACCGAGACATCACACCTCTCCAACAAACTTTCGAGCTTAAGTCTTATGTCTCATAACCGCTCACCTTACAGCTCGCTGTAGACTAGTATAAAGTATGCTTATCCTGCACCAGTAACCACAACATCGCCTGTTCCACCGGATGGACATATTCAATACCCGGAACTCATGTCGCAACACCAGCTCAAGGAAGGTTACGCACCTTCTCTGCAATCAATGTTTAATTACCCCACTCTCAAGCCCACCAATCTTGTACGATCTTCCCTACTTTTCGTACCGGAATTCTCTCAATTGTCTATTAATCAACTTCCTGATCCATCTGTGGCTGTCTTGCTGAGTCGGCCAGCGTTATACCCATACTCTCAGAATACGACGCGGTCGACTTCTGATGTATGCTTTGATTCTGCAGCTGCGCATTCTTCCCTTTCACGGGATCCTCAGGCCGTGTCTCCATCCCCACCCGCTTCCGTACGTCATATCGATGATGACCGGTACCGGACTGCTTCGCAAGAGTCTGCACGGATTACTCGTAAAGCCAGTGATCCCGTCCAAGTACCAGACCTGGAGACTGTGAGCTTGCCACGAGAATGCCTTCCGCGGTTCCTGTCTACCGCATCGCTGAATACGGCACGAGATCGCGAAACTTGTGGACTATTGCTTGGAAAAGACCGTGACAGCGGCTGTAGGGCATGCAACGCAACAGCGCAGACCGTCCTTTCGCGTTCCGGGGACACCACCCACAAAGATTTTCCCACAGGGCACTATATCCTGCCCGATACTAATGTACTTCTTGCACAGGTATGCATATGAGTACGAGGTCGCGCACGGTGCTGATACTTTACAGATGGACTTGATCAAATCCAATTACTTCACGCCCCCCATCATCATCCTACAAACCGTTATGAAAGAAGTCCGTCATCGGTCATTACCCTTGTATAGTCGCCTCAAGGCCCTCACGACAACTGACGAGCGGAAAGTATGGGTATTTTACAATGAGTTCAGGTCGTGAGTCATCTTCATGAATTATCGAGTTTTGCCTTGTTGTGGTTAACAATATGTTGCTTCGCCTCCTGTTCTGTACCGAGCCCAGTCTTTGATCTTGAAGTCGTATTCCATACTATCCTTCAAATCTTGGCGTTCTCATGAAGTGTCCCAAATTTCCCTCATTACTGATATATGCGTCATAGAGAGACTGCTATCGTGTGCGAGAAGACGACGAGACGCCGAACGACTGGAATGATCGAGGTCGGTGATGCTCAGATTTGTATATTTGGGTGTACTAATAAAAAGTACATAGGTGTCAGGAAAGCCGCAGAGTGGTACAACACGCATCTAACACTAGCACACCCTCTGATCCGAGGTCAACCAAATGTAGCGCTACCAAAGGTTGTGTTGGTCACAGACGACTTTGCAAATCGCCAAAAAGCAGACAAGGAGAAAATTCCATGCGTTTCAGGTATGTATCATCTAATATACTTTGCCTCGCTTTCTCAAAGAAATCTTGAAGTGCGCAATTATGTGGACGGGATGAAAAACTCGGATCAACTTCTCGATCTACTTTCGGCGACTGGCTCAGACGAAGTGGAACCTACCAGAGCTGTTGCAGGGCGTACTGCGCTCTATGCTGATGTGCGGTGAATATGGCTTTGCAATTTCTTGACACTTATATCGCGCTTTACAGTATCTTCCTATGTCTACCCTCGTGGCGGGAGTCAAAGCTGGTCAACTCCATCAAGGTCACTTCAACATAACTACCTCGTGGTTTGTGACGAATGCCTCCGCTCATGCCAGTGCCGATTTCTTCCAGGGTAACGTTTCTTTCCCTGCGTTCACTGTCCTTCTAGTTGGCAGGGAAAACATGAACCGAGCGGTTCAGGGTGATGTCGTGGTGGTCGAAGTGTTCAACGAAAGAGAATGGAAAGCACCGACTGACGAGGTTATCGACCACTTTTAACTCCGGCAGTGTTTTCCGAGATACCTTCGGGCACTAAGGCCTAAGGTCTTGCAAGCCCAATCTATACACATTTTACCAGTCCTATCCGTCGCTTCGCGGGTATGTAGCCCATGCAACACTCGCCACTTTCCTTGTATTTACATTTACATTTCTCAGATATCCTCGTGCACTGTCAGCTTGCTGCCGCTATTGGGTATACACCACTACATCCATCTCTTCACTCCAAAATGCACGTTGAGCGCATCGTACAAGTATACTAGTAAGTTGCACAAAATGTGTGTGGCCTGTATACACAATACAAAATCTCTCAGGGCACCGCCTTTCACTCAGGAATCCTGTCTCCTCTAGCCATCTGCGCCACTTTCTGTCGTTCTTCTCCAAGTGATATACCAAAGTCAGAGTTCCTATACTATGATACAGTCTATCAAGTCTATCCATCATCATTCCTTGACGTGAATGGTGACGGGACTGGCGATCTCGCAGGCATCATTGCCAAATTCGACTATCTCAAGGATCTTGGTGTAGACGTTATATGGCTTAGCCCGATCTATCGTAGCCCATTGGCTGATATGGGCTATGACATGCAAGCGCTAATCGTTACTTTTCGGTTCTGGTACCTGATGCTCTAACCACCACAGCTCGGATTATGAGGATATCGATTCACGCTACGGCACGCTTGAAGACTGGGGCCGCCTTCTCGATGGCGCGCACGCACGTGAAAGGAATCTCATGTATGTATTATTCGAACCTCATACTGTTTTCCAGTGTTAACTCGGGTCTTTTTGGCAGGATGGATCTGGTGGTGAATCATACATCTGACGAGGCAAGTCCCTTAATCTTCTAGCTTACCTTATGGTTCCTGTTTCTACCAATTACTTACGACTTCCGTGACTGATCACATACATACATATCGCCAGCACGCCTGGTTCACTGCTTCAAAATCAAGCAAAAATGACCCAAAGCGCGATTGGTACATCTAGCATCCTGGTAAAGTTGTCGACGGGGAAGAACTTCCGCCCAACAACTGCACAGCATGTTTCAGGGTAGGTCCTGTTTTCCTTGGGTCGTAGCGGCCGTCCTATCATTCTTGTCGCTTCGGACCACTGATTGTTTCGTCATCGATTCGTATTTCTAACTGTGCGACATTATTACAGGGCATTCTCGAAAAATTCTTGATGGTTCCGGAACCTGAGTTCAAAACTCTCCTGCACTGGTGGAGGTGAGGAGGATAAAAGGAGGGAGGTGTATCGGTATGCCCAGGTGCGTTTCTGACGTCTACGTTATGATGCTGACTGATTTTATGGGATCAGAGCGACTGCCTTTTGATGCACTCCCAACTCGATTGCATGGGCCTGCGCTTACCAGGAATAGGTGTTTCTTATGTCAAGACGTGTGCTGCGGTGCCAATCCGACTGGATTTGCTCAATTTCAAGGTGTGCATTTTTTGTTTGGGTCTGATCTTTTGTTGGAGCACCTCATTTACAAATCAATGACGGCTTAGCATTTTCGCATTCATTCTCTGAACTGGGACTGGCTAACGGATTTCGTTGAATGCAGGAGAACTCAGGTTACCTCATTCGCACACTTCACTGACCACTGGAGAGCTTCAAGAAAGGATATTATAATTTAATCCGAAGCGCGTTTCTGAAATACAGGTGTGTTTGGCGCTCCACCCTTTTTGCTTTCTCTCGTCTTGACCTGACACCATCCCATAGTACCAGCTTCCAAGCTCGTATCGGCAACACATGCATGTGGATTCGAGATGTGTGGGGAGCTGTTGGAAATGGTAATGGATAAGATTGTGGAGTGTCTGTAGAGAGGGCGAGTCCACTTTTTTGTCTTCTCCAACTTTTTGTTGACTTGTGTGGTCCTGGTTAGAGCGTGAAATGCACTTTCGAGACATGGGAGTGGGTGCCGAAGATGAATGTATGGGTGGAGCCTATTGAGTGGGATGCTGAGAAAGAAGAGAAGGGAAGAAACGTAATGCTTTAATGGATCGCCCATGTGTATACTATTTTTTTCGCAGCTGGGGATGACAGAGTCATTGAATGAATCTCTTGCGTTCGTCCAGATGTTATGGCGCCCTTAATATTAATATTAACATGAGTCCGAGCCGGCAAATTCCCACAGTGTTGTCGAGATAACAACTCTCAACTAAGTAGGTTTGAACTAGGTACAACTTACCATTATGACGATCAATAATGCAAATGCATTAACGATGTCAATGCAAACGACAACAGGCCATGTCGCACCTACTCATGACGATAGGAGTCTAAGCTACCCTTTGAACGAGACTTCTTCGAAATATTCTGAACATTCTTCAAGTCAGAGAGTAACGTTCCTCACTCAAATATCCACTGCCAAAGACGTCAATCAGGTCATCAAGGCCCTTGAGGAACTTCGAGAACACATGAATGAGAGGTACTCTCATTGCTGCTATTGCTTTTTAATGTCTAATCACTTCCTCGTGTCACTAAGGTCGTCATCAAGAACATCAAAAATTCCGCTCCCTTCTTTGACTCTGCCATGAGTGAGTGGTGCTCAACAAAGTGGAGAAGACGAATGACGAGAAAACACACAGAGTGTTAGATCTGACATTCATTTGACGAAGAAAATGATACAAAGCCCCCAACATATGAGTATCTCGTCTCTTTTATCAGCAGTTACTGTAGTCACTTGTACTTATTTAGTGATCTCAATTTTATGTGGTCTATCCTAAATCTTCACACCCGCGCACTGCCAGAATACCATAACGAATTGTACAGAGAAGTCAAATTTCCGCGCTTAAATAAGATTAAAACCGATGGATGAGATATGGGGTGATCTGACACACTGGCATGCATTGGATACCTAAGTTCGCTGATGAGTAAGGGAGTAGCATTCATGGAAAAGCCATCCCTAAGCCGACTGAGAAATGGAGGATAGGTATATGAATGGACGTTTTGAATGTGTATCTAAACACACGAGTACCAAGCAAGACTTGAATGGTCGTGCATGAGGCTTGCGCGAGAACGCCAACCAGCATGACGACTGCCCCGATGAACATAGCTGCTCGACGTCCTAATAGGTCAAACACGTAAGGAGAAAATGGAGTTCCCTAAGAGCTAATATCAGCTCGGTAGGAATGCAAACACAATGCTACAACTTACGCCGAGGATGCCAATGCTATGTGCGGAGTTGATGAGTCCTAACGACTGTGAATAGAGTTGTTATAGCAGAGCCAGCAACTGTGCACCTAACTTCATACCCTGCGGTTTATGAAAGTACTCTTGCCATCCGGGCAAGATCTGCAGATCCAAGGCAACACGAATCAACCGTCCGCAATCATAATAACAAATGTTCATGACTGACTATTTATCATGGATAAATCAAAGCCATTAAGCGTCGATGATAAGAGCGGTAATATCAAACAGATGTTCAGTATCAGTATGGCTGGGCAGTCAGGTACATTATCAATTTGTATGCATTTAATGAAGCTCGTACCACGATTCCTCCACCACGACTCCCGATAAGTCAAGTCTGTGATCGTCCATTGCGGGATTGTCATTAAGCATTGAGTTGGTGTGAAGGGGGACGTGAAGGTGATCGAATGACGGAGGGCGGGGCGTTTATAAGAAAAATGAGCGTGTGGACGCATTTGACTGGGGCAGTGTTGAAAAGATCAACTATATTCCGGACCTTGCGGTGAAGTAGACTATTTGGTATAGTGAGATCTTCAAACATGGCTGCATCACGGTGGCGAGTGCACCAATTAATAATGGATGCACTGGGAGGTACGTCATACCTTGATTACCCGGAACTGCAGGTCCTGATATTATGAAGCACAGCTAAGGCGGCAAATTAGTTTAAGACAAATCGTGAGTCGGAAGTATTAGTCACGTGGCCATGATCACAAGAAATTATGCTCATCATCACAGACGATGAGCAACCCGATGTCAAAGAAGATGGCACGTCTGTCGACACGGCCTCTTCAGTGATGCTGATGTTTCACAGACATGGGTCCATTCAGCAATATTAGAGGACTTGCATTTTATAGAAATAACTAGGACGATCCATATATCACACTCAAAGACGTACGGTTGCCTTGTCTCTCTTTTACTTGCATCTAACACCGTGCAGGACCCCGAAGATGACGAGTGCTCAGAACTCGAGATCCTCCCAACAGACAACCTCCTAGCCATCGCAAACACAGCAGACGGATCCCAAGACAACCTCTACGTCCACCACGACCTCATGCTCCCAAACTTCCCCCTCTGCCTCGAATGGCTAGACTTTCCACACCTCACTCTCGTTTTTCTCCCTCCCACACCAATCCTCTTTCCGCGTTATATCGCGTCGATCTCTTTCCTACTCCTTCTCGCAGTTACTTCCTCCCAAACCAAATGGACCAAAGTTCAAGGTATACCACTGGAACTACCTGTATCCATTCATTGTTCGCTCCAGGCGTAGACCCAACTTCAGAACTTTCTTTCCTTATATTCCAAACGAGGTCAAGCATAGAAAGCGTACATCTCGTATACAGCTCAAGGTCCTGGAAGACATATTTCGTAAAGATAAAAAACCAAATGCTGCCCTGCGTAACCAGTTAGCAGCAGAACTTGATATGCTTCCACGTGCGGTCCAGGTGTGTTCTAAACGTCAATTCGTCGCGTCCTCACTGCTCAATCTCGCGTGCCACCGAAAGGTGTGGTTTCAAAACGGGTATGTTGCGCTCTCTTCTCACTCGCTTTTCTAATTCAACCCATTTATTTATTCATTCATTTATTCATTCTTAGGCGTGCAAAGGACAAAGCTCTTCGTAAAAGAGTTCAGGACTCGACTCAGCAGGATTCTCCTTCGGCTCACTCTCCTCAAAAGTCTCAGTCTTCCAGGGACACCTCCCCCAATGACTCTTCCAATTCTTCCACCCCCACGGAAAAATACACGCCCCTGCAGAAGACGATCAACCACCCTCACCAGAGCCACACCCAGTGGAGCGATCACCAACAGCTGAAAGTCATCTTACAAAGTTTTCCTTTTCTCTTCCTGCGCCCCCTACAGAAGCTTGGCACAGTAACCCAGCCACTCCTGCCGAAATTCCCCCATATGTTCGCCATTTGCCAGTGGACTTGACTTGGCAGGACAATAATGACCTTCTGAACACACGTAGAGGGTCGCTGCCAATAACCGCGTCCACGCCAAGTACAGACGCCAACCAGCCACCTTCCCACTTCCCAGATAGACGCAAGTCTATGGACATCAGTCTCCTTAGGCTCATGCATCATCCGTTCGCACGCGTTGCAAAGGAGAAGAATGACGCGATCTTTCTCAGGCCGCCCATATCTCCTGCAGGGTGTCAGTCCATGGCCCGTCCACCGTCCGGCCTCGGTGCGCCAAGCATACGTGTAACAAGTTACAGCTCTTCTACTTCCTACAGCCCTTACACCCGCCCTTCTTCGGCTCATAGAGCGTCAGAGCCCCATGTCTTCTCGCCTACTCGCTCCTCCCTTGTACCGGAGATTCGTCCACCGTTTCCGTCCCCGCACGTGCCGCGCCGGCTCTCGGACAACCGCTTTACAATGAGCTCCAGAGCGCTCCCGTCGCCTATTCCTGGCCCCCTGCCAAAGCCTGATTTTCAGTTTGGCGCTCCAACTTCTGGGTCCCCTCCACATGTCTCACCGGATGCAGAATCTCTCGGGAACCTGCACGCATGGGCTTTTCCTCGCAACGAGGCAGATCAGGACGCGGAGGATTCGTACAGTTCTACTGGATTATCTAGATCCAGCTCGATTGCTAGCATCTGTGGGAGCGACACCAGCGCGACCAGTGCAATTTATTCGGACGTCAGCAGTTGTGTTGCCGTCGATCATTTCGATTCTAATGGCACGAGAGGGTCTTGGTACGCTGCGCTTTTATGATTGACACGTTCGTTCGCTGATGTTTTTTACGTTACAGTGCATCCAACCTCGAAACGCGTATGTCCGGTTTGAACATGCGGTCCAGCCAGGGATCGCTCAATGAGGCTCACTTAAACGCCGCGTCTTCATTTTCCTACCAACACAGGGAACACCTGTTATCACAGGAACCAGGGCACTCTTCCCCTACTTCCACTGTTTCACCCGGCGGAAGTCCACACTCTGGATACAGCCAGGACCCTGGCCCTTCGGGTCTGCGAACGAGCGAGGTTTTGTTTTGTTACAATCCTGTAATTAGTCATTTTACCTCGAACGTTTCTGACGAGATGCTAACGTGCGGCTACGCAGCTCCCACCTGAAACTACCGCCAACGCCTATCTAGGTCCCATGGAGCCCACCACAGCAAGCCACAGGCTCAGTATACCCACCATCCAAGAAGGAGTGCCGCACAATCATATTCAGAACAACATCGAACACAACTCCTCATATCCCACGCCCGTAGACACGACGGCCCCGTCCAACGTATATCATTTCGCCCCAGAATCCAACCAATACTCCCACACAGGAAACTATCCACCATTTCCGCGGGATGGCACGTTTCCTCCCACGGAGACCTCATACGCCCAACCTGGATTGCAGCACCCAGCAGAGAGCAGTTTTGCGTTGAGCTCTGCTCCGTCTGCTAATATTGGAATCGGTGGCGGTATGAACTCGTATATGTTGCCTCCGGCTGAATACACATTTGCTGTACCTCCTTCGAATAGCGTGGGGCATGGTGGGGAGCGGTTTAGTGCATATAGCTGAGGCGGCCGTCGACTTTCCTGGACCGCTGTCTATATCTTCCATTCTCATTGTCCATCCGTCTGGAATTCGCATGTACCATAATTTACTACTGCCTTTGCTCGCTGCTATTATTCCGTGGTCGCTGCAAATTAATTTGGTCGTGGTCTCATGGTTTTTTTTCGAACCTGCCGTTTCGTTGTGCTTTACGTCCATTACTTTATTCACTTTTACTTTTTCTCAATACTCATACTGATACACTCAGCTTGCACTGCCAGCATGTCTCTTTTGTCCCGTTGTCCATCACCCTGTCACTCGTTCGTTCGCTACTCTCCTCTGCTCGTCGTTATCTGGTCATGCTTGTCACCACATATTAGAAGTGATTTTGCTGCAGGATTTGGGGACAGGGCTGCTCAGGATGATCCGTACCCCTGGCTTGTTGAAAACCGGTACCTTAAGATACCTATGACATACGAGACAAGATCCAGACCTCCGCAAGCACTTTCTGCCTCAATACTATTCGCCCCACGTTAACTCATCGCGTCTCAGATGGAACAATTTAGTCGAGAGTGCCTTGAGATCGACCAGAAAGATGCAAACATGGATGATGACCCTTACGCTAATGCATCCATGGACATAGTGTATGATCGTGCAGCCAGACTTGTGAAGCGCACTTAAGATGTCGAGGAGGTGGTAGTCATGGATGTTTCACACTGCGAAGTACTGGAGACGCTCAGTGCCGAAGCAACGATATCTGTTGTCATGCATCGTGAGGATCCACAACCCCGACCAACATCTCGCACACTGACGGCGGATGAATACCACAAGCTAAACGCATTCTTTGATCAATACCCTGACGGAAAAATATCTGAAGGCATTTTACCAGTCTGCTTCCGTCCCTTTATCCCAACGCATTTTATATTTTTATCCTTCTAGTCCACTAATGATCTTCACTAGCTGTCCCTGTTTTCAATATCGACAAAAGGCCGTTTTGCCTTGATTTGTGCTTACAATGCTACTGATTCATCACGGCGATTTGTAAGGATTCAGCTAGTTCAGTGAGACGCCTTCATCCTGACTTCATCCTCAGCTCGAGGGACACGAACTGTCTTATCTTCGTGCTATAGTAGGTTCCCCCGAGTTTCATCTCAATCATCACTGAGAAAGCATAGGTGTCATCATTCTCTCCGCTGTCCTCAAGAGGAGGATGATGTTGGCCGACCAAGCCAAGAGTTTGTTTATATCCAAGTTTGGTGCATGCTTCGCTTTCATGGGTAACATTACTAATTCCTCTCAAAAGTATATCTCATGAGCTTCATACCCCTTTGCATGGGGTAAGGCTTGACGTTCTTTGCTGGCATATCTTCCTTCTGATGGCTGTGCATAGATTCTTGCTGCGGCTGAATTACTCTCCGACACATCGTTAAGCCATAGCCAGACTTCGTTCCTGCACACTGTCCAGGCGTGCGGGACATCACTTGTTGAAACGGTGAACCACGTTCTCGACTTCACGAAATTGAGTGACAACATGAAAGCAGGTGGCGTAGACAATGTCATTACGAGGAGCATGTGAGTTGAGATCGATTTAATGCATGTCGTCGCTTAAGGTTGACACATAGCGTGGATCTCGAACAACTTGTTGAAGAGGCAATCGACGGATCGTGGATTGGATACTGTGCCCGTACATCTGCCATTCGCGAGTCGGAAATCGGGAGTGTGTATGCTCCAGCGATGGAACAGCGGTCTTCGAGTGTTATGGCTGCTCCAGCCTCTTCAAAACACGTGGAGATCATTGTCGACATCGACCGACGTGAAGGCGTAAGTCCTCCAGGCTGTTCCTTCCTGATTACCGCTGACTTTCGTGCAGGGATGGATTTTGAAGTGCGACAAAGGTGGTATTAGAAGGGTGTTGATAAATCTTTTTGGAAACAGCCTGAAGTTCACGACTGTAAGTATGATTAAACGCCTCTTCTGTGTGGTTCCTAACGACTATACAGGATGGTTACGTTCACGTATCTTTACGCCAAGTATCTGCGCCAAATGAAGAGCCTTGCATGGTGGAGTTGTGTGTCAGTGATACGGGAAAGGTATTAAGCTGCATGCATGCAGCGGTTTGTTAACGCTGACACTTGTTACAGGGAATAAGCCAAAATTTTCTGAAGGTAGCGGTTTTGCCAGACCAATGGTCATCATTTACTGACAAAGAATTTAGAATCACTTGTTTCATCCCTTTTCCCAGGAGAACCCTCTACAAGCTGGGACAGGCTTAGGTCTTGCAATTGTCAACAGCATCGTCCAGTCTCCAAGCGTGGGCGGAAAAGTGGAAGTATCCAGCGAAGAAAGCGTTGGTACCGACATCAAGATCATCTTACAAGCAGAAACTTTGGAAGATGGCGCGAGTGCTCTTCAAACTCCTTCTATATTCGATGGTGTTGTCCCCACCGTTACCTTCCTCGGGTTCAAGCAGAAGAGCAAAGGCGTTCAGATGCTCAGTGATGTCCTTTGCAAGTACCTCCAGGACTGGTGTTAGTTTCAGCATGTCCCGTTATCTGTTGAATTGTCGTCGCTTGTGCGACTCAGATCCGTCAAGGCGTCCGCTCCTAGCGGCGTCAGGCCGGGAATTACCTTTACGTTCCTTCCTAGCGACACACCGTTGCCTGCCAGCCTCCAGCCTCCCCCTTTTGCCATCACATCATCTCCTAGCACGTCCTCGAGTCGTTCTGATCTGCCCTCTCCGCTTCGGGCGAGGAAGACTACCAACTTCCAAGATCTTCTTCTCTTTGATCCCTCTGATGGGGTGCTATCTTTACGGCGTATCATGCTTGAGCAGCGTCCTCGCGATACGGGGGAATTTTCATATACGCTAGCCAACCTGCCAACGAGCATGTCGCTTCCCGGCACTAGCGCCGCTGGTCGTCTCAGCACATCGCCACACAACCGTGTGGGCGTCTCATCGACCAAGACTTCTGGCCTAACTCAAATGATGTTGGAATCTGCCAGCGAACTGCATGGGCGAGATACCATGGTCGCTACTTGGCAGCTCAAACGACACCGAGATTGGGGTGAAGTCAAACACGTGCAGCATTTGAGTGCGAGGTCTCCTGTGGGCGAACGCCTATTGCAAAGTATGCGGTTTCTGTCTACACTTTCTTTTTGACGCTGACGCGTTTTTAGCTCCCTTGCCCATGCAGAACTGTCAACCTGTTCCAGATCACCCAACGTGGTTCCCCGGCTCATCTCTCTCGCCCACCAATTCAACTTTTATACTCTAGGCGAAGATTACCATGCTCTGATTCGTCGCAACCAACTCGACATACCAGGGACCAAGATGGACGTGCGGAAGGAGGTAGAAGTCAGTCCCTATTCTCTAGGCACGGGCGAGTGACCTGCGTCAAGCGCAGACTTTTGACTTCGTCTTCAAGAATGTTGAGAAGCAATTCGAGAGTTACCAGGGCATCAATGTCAAGCTAAGGTGCGGTATCTCTCCTGCCATGCAGATGTCAATTGACTTTTTTCTAAAGTTACTTTATACGAGTATCTGTTGTAAGGCGACCGGCGGATGTTGCGAAGGAGAGAGATATCTGGGTGCACTCATACCGCATGCCTCCAGACAGTAACAATTCCATCAAGATGGAGGTCGGCAAGGGGAAACCATTCCTATTTGACTGTTCCTCGGTGGCGTTGATCTTACACCAACGTTCCGTGAAGTGAACAAGAAGTTCAGCACACGTTACTACCTGAATCTCGTGCTCATTGATGAGGAGAATCGGCGGTACTTCAAGCAACAGGTATGATGTATCGGTTTCATTGGTCTGAATTTACCTGACCTTGATGACCAGGAAATAATAATATTTAGGATACCAGAGGTACGTTGCGAAGCTTTACATCCCGTTATCACAAACTGATTGTTTCGAGCAGAACTAGCTAGTGCTGCGCTACATGGTTCTTGTATCCACCGTCTTATCTAATAATGCTAGCTTCTGCCTTTCACCCACAACAACCCCTTTGATTAATACAGGTCTGAAATGCATTATGCTTGGAGCGACGACTGTACGTTCGCCAGGAGCCACGTCCGAGATACGGACTCATCATCCGCAGTTTTCCCGATAATGGAATATCTATGGTATGTCATCTTTCAAGCACTGTAGTTAGTGCCTCTGACCGTCCAACAGAGTGGGCTCTCCCTGACCAGCTGGTCTTCTCTACCGTTTCTGCCCTTCTACGTATATGCGGCGCACACCCAGAACACGCGGACAGAGCTGTCACGTCCATTATCAATTTCGTCACCGACATCGTTCAAAATCTCAAGGATTCCGGTTGTAAGGCCTTCACTTACCCTTCAATGCAGGCATTCTGATATCCTCATAGCAATAGATGTTCTTACACACCTCACACCTTCTATCCATCAGAGGATTAAACGAGTGCAGGTTCGTCACGTTCTTCCTGTTTATTGCTCCTAGTGGGCTGATCCTTCGCTTTCCTAGCTTAATGCGAAGAAGAAAGAGATTGTCGACACCGATGCCTTGATAGAACGATATAGGAAAGAGATCGAGGACCTCAAGAACAAACTTTCAGAACGAGAAGCAGAAGCGCCTTCTTGAACTCGCAGGCTCTCAGCGCGCGAGGTAATGTCTGACTCCTGCTGCGCATTTCTCAACCGACTGACCCTTGGTACAGCAAATTGATGAATCAAAAGCGATGAAGGACCTCAACTCACGAATCCAGCAACTCACGAAACTCATTCTAACGTCTCAAACGGTAGATGAAAACAAAGGAGATGAATCACGTCCCGCCAGCCCATCTAAAGTTGATTCCGATATGTCACCGTACCAGGTTCGTAAGCTCGGTACTGTGGGGTCGTTTTATCTAGTTGAACATTGTCGAGTCATGACAGCTTCAACAAGAGCTTCTTGCGACTCGCCTTCAACTCGAGTCACAGTCGACTCTAATACTTTCCCTGGAAACTGCTCTCCTGTCTCGCCCACAACTTCCACCAGACGCTTCAGAAACCGAGAAAGACAAGCTCATTACTAAACAAGCGAAAACAATCCGTAAACTTGAAATTGTAGTGGTGGGTATGAGGATAATCTAGGGGAGCCTTTGAGAGCCGTCAGAGAGGATGTCGAGAAGGAATGGATGGGCAAACTTGAGGAAGAAGTGAAGAAGCGAGAAGAGAAGGTGGCTTGGGCGGCTGAACTTGTCAGGCAGCTGGACAAGGAAAAGAAGGTCGGCTTATGGATGTTGGTTTGCTTTATTTATGGTGCTAATAACCGACTACAGCTAAGGATAAAACTCGAGGAGGAACGTCGTGCTCTTGCATCTTTCGTCTGCAAATTCGATTCGCTGGGCCTTGGCCTTAGCATACTGCCTTTGAAACTTAAGCCTGCAAAACCGACGCCGGGATGTACTACTAATTGACCTTGTTCCAGGTCGCATTCACTCCCTTCGTCACTCATTGCAACGTCGACGTCTGCCGCGTTCAGTTATATCATCTGGCGCAATGTGATGCTGTAGCCTGACAAGGCAAGGGACACGATTCTAGTCAGGACAACAACACATTGTAGGTTTGATCGTTGTTCCGCGACCTTCACGTTAACATCTCATTATGAAGGCAGAGATCACTTATTCACGAATTCATTCAACAACTTCTAGCCGTTGGGATTATCGAGTATGCATTCGCGGTCTCAATGGGCCTCATGATGGTAAACGACCCCACGACACGTTTGCAGACAGAGGCCTATGAATATGGTTGTTCCATAGAAGTAAAATTACCACAATGAGTACTATGAACATTCCTATAATTTGTAACCACAAAGTCACAGCTACGTATACGAGACGCCAAGCTACATAGTTCTTTCTCATACAAACAATAAAAAATCAATCATGTCGCGGCTTCTTCCCTTGATTTTTTGACGGAGGCGATGTCTCATCTCCCGGGCTGGGTCTCTTCTGCTTCCGGAAGTTGGGGAGTGGACAAAGTTCTATAACTCCAGCACGTTCTTTCGCATCGCGGAGAAATCCTGCAGCTCTTCCGTGCATATCTTCCAGAAGAGTGTCGTCAAGCGCTAGTGAGGGATAATTTGCCTCCGCCTTTCGATAGCCATCTTGGAGAGCTTTTGCGAAATGAGGGATAAGACGGCAAACATCAAAGCACGGCTTTGAAACGACATTTTCGCAGCTCCTACGGAGTTCTCTCATGTCGCGGAAGAAGCGATAGCGTGATGTCTTGCCGACCGTACCAGGGAAGGCCGAATGGTATCCTTTCAACTGAGTATCAAAGGAATGGCCGGAGTTCGCCGTTTCTGTGTCCGTATGATAAAAGAAGATCCAGGTAAAAGCCCACCATACGGATTCGATGTCGTGCAGGAAATTCATGCGAAATGGAGGATCGAGCGGGAGGTATGTATCGGATAGGACGGAGTCAGAATTTGAGTAGAAAAGGTATTTCTGGTTTTCGACTTCCAGCGCCATAAAATGCATCGTTCCCTGTCGACGAGTTAACAGCGAAAGAGATCATCTTCAAAAAATCTTACCGTTCGAACATCATTAGAAGTGTTTGAATCTATCTCTTTCGCGTACTCGAAGTCACCCAACTTCCCCACACCCCCAACCCAAATTGTGTTCCCGACGCTGAAATCGCGATGAACCCAGCCTGCTTTGTGCAAATAATACAAGGCTAAGGTTGAATGAGCGACTGAGAAAGGAGAGTGACAGCGGGTTGCTCACCCATAAGTGCACCGGACAAGCAAGTCAAATTATCAGCCAAAGAGGTGACATCCTTGAGAGCGACTCCGACATCTTGGAAGACAGTGCGAGTATGGACTCTGCGTGGGATTTCGTGCGCAATAATGCCCAATTGTGTGGAAAAAAGGGCAGACAGCTGACCAGAGTCGGGGACGTCGCCTTTGCTAGATAAATGTCGTTTCGTGGAGAGGGTAGGATTGAGATCGATGGACACCCAGGTACCTTCTGCAATCATCGGGGTCTCGTCTCGGGTATTGTCGATTGCGACATCCTGCCAGAGCCGAACTTCAACGAAGTGCCTCTTGGCCTTCGCCAACTCATCCGGTTGCAGCTTCTTCTCGCAGGAAGCCAATATATTTTTTAGGATCTCGCCCTCTGATTGACGTACAGCTTCTCTCCATGAATCTTTGACGGCAACTTTCTTTCCCTTGGCGTCCTTAGCTTCGTACACGCGAGTTCCACGCCCAACCATAGAGTCTGCGCCATAAGTTGCAAGTTCACGTGTCGTGGTGAACACTTCGTCCTCGATAGTGAACTTGTATTGGAAAACCTCCCCATCACAGATCCGCTCGACAGTGGGGTCCCATCCGAGGTTTTTCAAATTAGAAGACGCAGATCCAAGAGCGTAAAAGAGCGAGATAACACCATCGATATTCTAGATGTACCATGCCTGTCAGCACCCTGACACCCAGCGCGATATGTTTGCGTACCTCGAAGATGTTGATAGGTTCTGTAACCGCAAGGAACGCACGATTGCTGAGCCACAGTCTCACTTGTGTGTCCTCGATTGTGATACCGAACGCAAACCGACGAAGAAGATCCTCGCGCATGATATTGTGAAGGCTCCAGATTATTTTCTGTTCGTCCTAGAGCAGGCTTTGTGAGCGAACGCCGACAAGATCTGTAACAACCCACATCTCGGAGAGACTCAATATCCCGTCCCTTCTTGAACTCAAATGGAACAGCAATATCGAACCAATGGATCTTGGGCTCGTTTTTTTTGATGCTAAGTACAAGGTATCCATCAGGCCTGGAAGTATTGTTGCGCTCCGAGAGGGGTGATGCGTTTGGGTTCGCTAGGAACGAGACTCCACTCTTCGGGACTTCCGCCAAAATTTCAGCGATGATGCGACCGAGGGGCTTAAACGCATTCTCTTCGGACACTTTTGATGTGGCAGGTGGGGTAAAGTCCGTCCATTGCAAGCCACTCTCGTCGTCGGCGAGAATCTTGCTCTCTGTCAAGTTGTGGCGTATCCGCTGCAGATCCTGCTGAGAGGGCATGGCACCAACGCATTTCACGAGGCAATCGAATGGAACCTGCAGATACCTTCTCAAATCAGTGAGAACAGCAATGCGGCCCAGTTTCAGATCCCCCGTGCGATAATCAGCTTGAGAGGTACGACGTGGGACAGGGACTGTATCTGGCGGTAACATTTGGGAATCCTGTGATGGTGGTGTATGAGGGGTGAGTACCATAATTCGATCAGGCACGTAAGGACAATGAAGCCGTACTCTGGTAGATCGTTGTGTTACTAGTGATAGCAAAGTAATATAATTAGAACTGAACGTTAACGGTCACGTGTTGCGAATTCGCTGAAGGCAGGGAAAATTGGTCATGGCAAGGGGACCGTTTTACCCCTTGCCATGACGAAGCTGCCGAGCGGGTACAGAGAAATTAGATGTATGAATCCTACAACAAATACAACACGTATGGTGTTCGAGGTCCGACTGCCATATGTAGTAATTTTAGCTTAGTAATTGAGCGCGAGTGTCCGGGCTTCCATAGCATGCAGCATATGTATCACACACGCATGTTAGAGAGATGATAGGCCTATCATCTCGTGCAACACTTTGTTCGTCCTCAAAAAATGCTTCGAGTGGCATCGTGACGAGTTAACAGTGATCCGCAAATTGGCACATTACGTCTTTCGATGGTTAAACATTCTATGTCCCTTTCATTCCGAGTCTTCGCGGTGCAAAATTCGTGCATTGGCAACATAAATTAGCACCATAATGAATATCAGACCAGGACAGAGTGTATGCCTATCATCCCAAAGTCCCTCTCTAACCATATCGACCCAGGCGCACCTCCATTTGTTTTCGGGGAAGTGTTTGACGTCCCTCGACTCAGTCAAGCCATAGGGAATCACTTGCTTCAATGGCACGAAGTGAAGGATGCAGAAAGTCAGGTTCTTGATTATCTTGGCTGTTGGACTGTCTGGGAAACCGTTCAACAGCACATCGAGGTTCCTGAACCACGACAAAGTCCCTCCCTGAACCTGCTCAAGCTCGGTGAGACGACTTCAAACATCCCTCTTCGGTGATTCAACGCATGGCCATCACAGATGTCTTGTGGACGCGAACCCCAGCTTGGGTCGAGCTGATGGGCCATGGCATCTCCTAACGTGCACCACAATCATTGATCATGCATCCTTTTGGTCTCTCGCATCACTCGGGTTTCCAGAAAGTCGCTCAAACAGCCTCGAATTATCTTCAACGAATCGTCCTTCTCCTTTGCACCAGGTTTCCCTTCCTCCGGACGATCACGTATTATGCTTCGATTTCCTTTACTACATAAGCGCGCATCATACTACATGGGAATAGCGCATCAAGTGACTGCTCCGTCCGAATCTGGGATCTGAAGACCAATCAGGCAGCGAGTCGGAGATCCACTCTTGCATGAAGACCAACTCTTCGCTGTTGTCATGTCTCCCGATGGAAATTACATAGTCAGCGCTGGAATAGAAAAAAAAATCTATGTATGGATTCTGGAGGCAGCGCTCAAAAATGTTGTGGTGCGTATGCGCTTTGTTGTCTAATTTTTTTCTTCCTAACGGTTTTGGCCATCTAGGGCGCAGATGATTGCAATGCAAAGCTCAAGGCAAGTCTTCTCTGCTTCTCTTTCACAATACATCTCACTTTGTACTAGGGACGTCCAGCCCAACAGAGAGTTGTACGCCCATTAATCGTGAGCAATCCTACCTTTTCTCATATGTCTCGTCAGACCTTTGACCCCTGCCTTGCGTCTAATTAGCAGGCCAAAAAAAAACAGGACTAGCATTATACTTTCTCGTTCTTGGCCTTTCCTCGCCTGACATCAAGATACAGGGCAATGATTTCTTTGGCAACGAATCAGACCACGCGTCTCGTCGTGCAGCTCCTCCCGCAAACTCGTCGTCCCTTATCCGTTGGCGTCGTTTGCTCAGTTCCACACATTTTGGCACACGACCTCTAAATGCATCCCAACCATTCGAACGACAGTCCCGACACTGGAATATCAACTTCAAGTTGTTTTCTGGAGGACATTCCATGTGCACCGTCGATGTACCTCTTGCTCAAGATGAAAATGTGGGTGGCTCGCCTTTCCTCCTCTTTCCTCCCATTAAACCACTGCAGAGAATTGGTATTGTTCCCGAATCTGATGCGGAAGCGGCCGCAGCTATGCAACGTACGAATAGTAACCAGGCCGACAGTTCAACACAATTAGGTCAACCAACTGGGGCACGACCATCTCAAGCACCAATCCAAACAGAAGCACCAGTCTCGACTGATGGAGCGGAAGACTTTGTGTATGCAGGAGTGAGCTGCTGCGGATTTTTCTTTGGTCTCCGTCGTCCTGCTCCGCATCGGTCCTGAAGGATAGAAGACGCGTGGCATGCGCACACTCAATTTAACTCTCTTTCCCCCGCACCTGTGTCTAACTCGTCTCATAATCAATATTCGCCACCATACCTATCACCCACGCACTCGGATCCATCTCTCCTCGTGCACCTCTTTTCCCTTGTGGATCCACGACACGTGTTGACAACACCGCCGGGGAAGTCGGCCCCGCTTTCTGGAATGCAGTTCTTGGTGGTGCAATGGTCTTCGAGTAGAGTCTAGAGGAGGGGACACAAGCCATTCTTGTAGAATGGACTTGAGCTGCCTCTGCTTCTTCTCTGCGACAAGTTCGGTCCAATGCGGCATGTCGTTTGGGAATGGAGTGGGACTCGAGGCCTGAAACTTCACAAGAGATCAGACGGCCAGGGCAATAGTAAAAGGCTCTCCGCGACTGACATTAGTGAAGTTAGAGATAATACTTTCAATGAATACTGATAATAAAACCCGAGGGTGCCTCTCAATTTCCTTCACTGGGGGCTGTCATGACGGTTCAGTGCGAGAGCCTAGTACTACAGCGGATACCAAGTACCATCTTCAACATGCTCAGGCTAGCAAGAAACCGCTAGATCTATCAAAGACGGTAATTGGGCTTGTGACAATTCGCAACATACGGTTGGACGGACGTAATTTGGCCAGTAGTGACGCGGTAGGACAGGTTTCAGTCGATCCTGGTTTCAGCAGCATTAGCATGAATCGTAATTATGATTATGCTGTAGCTTGAGGTGAGGCAGCAAGAATCGATGTCGAGCGCCGGCTGAAATTCGATATGGAGGCCTGCTTCGAATGCGCGATCTAGGCTCGTCTTTGGATCGCTCCAGACTTTTATAATAGTTTATTGATTCGGCAGAATGGCCCGAAATCATCTCCCTTACATAAATATGACCTACATGATGCTCTTCCAAATTTCACCGTGACCACGAGTCTACAACAGTAACAGCGGTGATTACTTGAATCCTGCTAGTCGGGTACCATCCGAGAGTCATGCAGGCATTTCGTGATGCTAAGTACGAGAGAATTGGGTAAGTGATAGAAGTTTGATCACAAAAATCGTTTGTACAAGAATTAGCTACGATAAAGATGCTTTTAAGGCATCCTGGTCACGGTGAGCTCCTCCAACAAAACGAGCTAACTTCTGCAGCAAAATCGCGAGGAAGCTTCGCTGATCTTTGATAGTATCAGTGCCCCACGTTTTGTGAGGAGTTTGCGAACAATGGTCTAGGATGCTTCTGCAGACATCATTGTAAGACTGTGCATGACGTTGGTGAATATCCGGGGACTCTGTGGGTTCATCATTCAAAGTGGTGACGCAAGCATATCCAGAGAATTGCATTCCATACGTTGCAAGCTCGTCCTTGTTCTCGTTCCACCACTCTGCCATCACAGGACTCTTCCAGGCACGTCACCACAATAATCGTGGGCACTTTGCTATCACGGATAACTGCCGAGAATATCTTGTAGTGAGTCTGCAGAGCCTTTGTTGCTCGCGTTCCGCGCACACAGTATAAAAGAAGATGGACACCATTTTCCTGGTTAAGACCTCGGAGGAACGCAGTCAAGTTCCTTTCAGCCATCACCGCAGGCACTGTGCCTTCTGAGCCCTCATTTAACCCTGAAGACACGATCATTGAGCCGCTCTGGGCCAAAACCTTGAGCATGAAAGAATACATACCTGCTGTATCCCACAGCCTGAAGTGTTGCCCGCTGATCGTCGCATCATATGGAGCATGTGTAGTAGTACATGCGAGGGCATCAGGAGATGTTTTCGCTGCATCACGACCCATGATAAGGTTTATGAGCGAGCTTTTGCCTACCCCACTCTCCCCATAGAGTACCACGTTACGTGGCCGACCTTGATGTCCCTACAAGAGACATCAGTTGCATACTGGATTGACCGATGGAGCAGATTACGAACCTGCTGTGGATATTTATTCCCTATCGTGTCTGTGGAGTCGTGGCTATCAGACATCTTCTCTGAGAGACCCAATTAGCTTTGCAAAAAGAGATTGGCACAAGCTTACTTCGCGTGCGATCGTAAAGAGATGGATAACGGCTACTGGGCGTTTAAGTAATTGGCTCCGTGGCGAGCGCTTTCGGCCAGAACCAACGCGTTGCACCCTGTACCATGACTATGAGGGCTGCACTGCGGGAGTATCCGATGTAAGAATACATGAGGACTTCGATATCAAAACGTGGCGAGCATCGAAATAGTCAGATTCCCCCTTCGGAATCGTATGGTAGGCATGCCTTATGCATGCCTGTCTAGACCCTGGCATTCGCTGTAGTTCTATTGCAAATATCGAGTGTCGCCGTCGACTCCGAGTAGCCGAAAGATCGATCAAGGAAGCTGGCTAACAGAAGCCGGGTGTCTCCCCTGTGAGTGTTTAAAATTTGAGACAAAAGGGTGATGTAAAACTATTATGAAAACGTACCGAAGGCGCGTGGTTACAACACCTTTCGCATCATATATACCTGTTACAAACAGTATCATTTTGGGGCAATTGCCATTGTACCACGCAGCGCAGAATAACCAGTGTACAGGTACGAGTAGCGCTATATCCAACTTGAAGGGTCGAATATTGCTGACTGCGAGTCGAACATAAGATGGCGCCAGTGTCGACTCGAAACGTCGTTATCTTTGGAGAAACAGGAGCGGGCAAAAGCTCTGTCATTAACCTGTTAGCTGGCCAAGCGATTGCACACATATCGCCCGACTCTCACCGCTGTACTCTGCATTGGACGGAGTACCAAATAACCTTCGAAGATGGGTCTCGATACAAGGTGTTTGATACGGTCGGCCTCGAAGAACCTCGTCTACAAACCGGAGAGTACCTCTCCGCAATTTCAAATGCATATGGCCTCATCAACACTTTGAAAGGACGTGGAGGTGTCAACCTCTCGCTTTACAATCGGAGGATTGTAATCAGAGTCGTCGTCTGGAACCACAGCCTTTCTCCTTTTTCGTGATGTGGGTTCGTTTTCGCCCTCCTTGTAGTAAGCGCCCGCGGAAGATGCGCGTGGTTCTGGAGGTGGAGGCTGGTGCTGTCCATCCCGTTCACGCTGAGAATAATGATTACCTCCTGGGCCAAGAGGAAAGATCTCTCCCTGAACATAGTCACCTGAATATGGATCCCAACTTTTGGCACCCTGATCAGAGGGCGTCTAGTAAGAATATCCACGAGGAAGTGGTGGCTGCTCTCCGAAGGAGTTTATACTCCGACGAAGAGTTTGGGAATGAGGAGACAGGACTGTAGCTCGGGAGAGAAGCGAGACGTCTGCTAACGAAGGATTGATGCCACCACCACGTGAGGATACAGATTTTCTCGCCGGGGGTGGTTCGTCGTTGAGAATTCAGCTGAGTGACATGGAGAACCAAAGATGCGACAAGTAAGATGCAGAGAGAGGAAAAATGCAGTAGCCGGCTTAAGTTTTGTAAAGACAGGTCGCCTCGTGAGACCAGGAGAAATAAAGAGAAGGACGCTGTGGTAGTCAACCTAGTTAGATGGGGTGACGCTTACAGGGGCGCACCCATGCGTACCTGTATTATCAATCGAGTGGCTATGCTGCAGCCGCCATGACTGCAAAGCTGAGGACTGTCAATTTACAGTCCATCAGCCCGACGGTCGTTTTTTTCACGGAGGAAAAGACAGGTACTCACCAAAACCTCAGCTCCGTCCAGACGGTAAATTGACGGTCTGACGTGGGATATTTGCAGTCAGTTCGGCATCTTCCTGGATGCGTTGGACTTTGGCTCATCTGGTCACTAATCCACCCCTTCACCTCGCCCAGCGGTGGCTCGAGCTCTTCAGCGGCTCAGAAACAGCCCATTCTTTCTTCCGTCTACGACGTCGATCACGCGTCTCCTCCCACGGTCCTTTTTTCTCCGTTCCCGAGCTGGTTCCTGCAACTGCCTGGGGTCGCGTCCTCCTCAGTTTGGGTGTCGCGTGCCGTGGTGGCGGTGTTGCTTGCATAAGCCTGTGCGTGACCGTCAATTTGCTCGTGATCAGCTCTTCTTCGGCAGCACTAATCAAAACCAAGAAATTCGGATTCTCTTATGCGGTATGCATCACGCAAATACTCCAACCGTGCTTTTAATATCCGGCTCTCCGTGTATTGATATGGGACCCTATTGCGATTCTATCAGTTGCTGGCTCTAATGTATGAATTCAATCACGAACCCAAACATGATCACAGCTCTCCCATAGTTGTGATCAAAATCGATACCCTCTGACACTTTTCCACGCGCGACCGACAGAAGAACAGCTCCTCGACCATTATCGCAAACCTGCAGTAATTCTGTGAGTGGTCGAACTTCTCTGTGGCAGTGGCATAGGCACTTCTCACTCGGCGATAGTTTTCCAAAGCAATGCTCATCTCGTTTGCATCTGGCGTTTCCACAAATATTAACTTGTTCTTCCAGACCTCGTTGAGAATACCCTAAGAAAATGATGAATAGGGTTTCATCTCTTGGGGTACATAGATTTACCATATCATTCCAAGCTGCGACGATGGACTCCATGTAAAGATAACTAGGGAAGAAAGCCACAATGCCGTCCGGTACGATCTTGCTGTACTCGATGAGAATACTTCCAAAGTTGCGGACTACGGCAGGGTCGTTTCTGACTTCGAAACGTGAATTGATAGCGACTTGGTCACTTCCTCGCGTGATGACCTTCTATTTTCAGTGGACAAGAGCACGGAGATTAGCAAGACAACTCACTAACGGTAAGAAAGCATTGCGTGTGAGTGTCATAGGATATGTTTCTTGCACGACGGGAGTGAATTGCAGCATCTTTGGATACATGTCCAACGGGGAGATGGTCCCTGAAGTGATTACGACGCTGCTGAAATGCTCGAATACGGGTTTGATTGCGAGCGACGGGTCCAGGCATCTGAAATTAATGCTCAGTAGGCAAAGAAAGTTCAGAATAGATGACCAAACTCTCACGTGAAGTGGAAGATGGGATTAGGAACGGTCGCGTTATCGGTTTCGAATGGTTCAAGAATAAGAAGAAACCCTGTAACAGAGTTAATATCGACATTAATAAGAATTAGGGTTCAAACCCTTTTCGTAAGTTGCAACAAGGGTTGCAAAACTTGCGACCTTCTGCAATGCCGAGTACTCATCTAGCCGATTCAGCTCCAATGTACGGATCATTGACTGTAGTCGCTCTGCACAAAACCTGAAGGCTGACGTTAAAGAATACAGGCGGAAAGAAAACAATACTTGCCGCAGTGGTCGCCACTCAATGTAAGTTATATCTTTCAAGTGCTGTAGAAACGACAATGGCGTTTCCGCAACGACATGCAAAACGCGCATCCTGGTCTATGGCAACTGTCAACACAGTGTGCCGCATGGGTGTCAGACCAAAAACCTTAAGATATTCCACGAATCGCTTCAAAAATGCGACAAAATGTTCGGCCTTCCTGATGTTTCCTGGAACAGCTTCTTTTAGGAGGTCGTCTGGCAAAACTTTCCCGAAAATTTCAGTAGAGTGGAAAGCTACTTTCTTTCTCGACGAACCTGGGTTGGCCATGAATGCGTCTTCATCAGAAGCTTCTGCCGCTGATTCCTGTAGCCCCTCGACAAGTCTCGCATACTCGTCCTGTAGTTTGGCCGCGTCCGTTTTCTTGATCCTAAAAATACACTTGGGTGCTACGATCACAATAATATATAAAACACTAACTCGTCTATTTTTTCACCCAATTTCACAACACTGCGTGCAGCTGAATCTAACATCGGTCGGGTCAAGTCAATGCTCAATGACTCGATGCACACATTGTCTGCGATGGATTATAGAAAATTCAAATAGTTATTCGACAAGGCTTACCGATATTGTGAGCTTCATCAAAAACGACGATGGCGTCTTTTGAGAGTTCTTTGGAAACTTGTTCGGCAACTTTGGGATCAAGCAGATAGTGGAATGAGTAGATGATAACATCCACGAACGGCATCTTGTGCAGTTGATGAGGGGTAATGTATGATATTGATGTCACTCACCATTCGCCGAACCGTGAAGTATGGACACGTTGTGTTTTCACGCCCGTGTTGAAGAACGTCGGCTAGAGTCCATATGCCAGGGGGTATTAAAGAGCCAGGTTCACCTTTACCCAGGTTCTAAGACGACTTAGCACCCATGGAGCAACTGATGCAAATTTCAATGACTCACCTCGTGCCAATCGCACAATTCGACTGAACCTGGATCTGCGCGACCTTTCTCGCATGCAGCAGAGTTAGTGAGGTCTCGACAACGGGCGTCGACTACCTTGCCCTTCTTCTCCTTTGAGACCTAGAAAGTTAGCATACAGAGAAATGTAAGCTGTGGAACGGGCTCTTTATAACGTGTACTCACGTCTGGGTGTATGCAGAGGTTCTTCCTACTCGTGAGTCCGAGTCCCATGAAACTTGCTTCTTTTGCTTCTTGTTCGGGAGTCTCCGCAAACTTGATCCGGTACGCCATGAGACGCTTCAGCTCGGCCAATGCTTTCTCGATCTCTGGAACTGTCCGCGAGCAATAGATAAGTTTCCGTTTCGTAGGGTAAAACTAGCGAGAAGTGTTAAGAAACATGCTATGATGCGAGCTTGGAAACATACCTGCTGATATGATACAATTAGAGACAGCAGTGAGACGGTCTTCCCTGTTCCTGAAGGCATTTCCAAAACGCAATGCCCCTAGAGGAAAGCAGTCAGAATGGCATGACCAGGACAATATCTACGTGTGCCGTACCGTTGCATCCAGGGTTCTTTTGAGATCACACATGTATGCATATTGTTCTGCAGGTGACAGAGTTAACGTGGAGTATGGCTGGCATTTGAATGTACGAACCAGGGTAAATTCGGTCATAAGGGAAGACAATCTGAAATAGAGAACTTCAGCATAATTGATGTTCACCAAACATAATAACAATACAAACAGGTAGGTTGTCGATAAAGAACTTCATGAACACCGATGGTGGCAAGGAAGTTCGAGTCCAGACAGACCTAATTACGAGGCAGCGCCGTGACCGTCTGTCACAATCGCGCTATTCTAGCAGCACGGTTTGTTCGACGCCAACACTCCAAGCAACTCAGTTCTATGATATGGTACTCTGGATCCATTCACGGCTAACATCACGCTGCAGCATGTTCTTGCCTTAGTGAACAGTAAGTCGATATGCCCTTAGTTGTTCTCAACATCACTCCCGCCACATCCAACAGCTCTATGCCATATGTCTTGCCGATCTACAAGCCTACAAACGCACAAACAGAAAGATAGGGTCACTGCCCTCTCCCTTGAAGCATTCATTGTCCGGCTATACCGAAAAAAGAATAAGGCTGGCTTTCTCAAAGCATTCCCGGACCAGCCTGAGCATATCACCAGTGGCATGTCTCCGCTGAAGAACATCATGAAGAAGCTTCAATTAAGACGCGTTCATATATATCCACGGTGGGTGACCTCCTTCCTCACTGATGTTCGTATTCTTTGCCTTCTAGTTCTCTTGTTTCCGTCTTTCTCATCCGTCTTTCGCTTTAGATTTCACGAAGACGTCAAGAACACACTCGAAACGCGTAAAGCAGATGTCATCGAATTGTATCAGCGTCTTACAGAGCCTATGGAGGCAATTCACCATGCGATAGTCCAATGCATGACCATCACACTTTCCGAGCTCAAGAGATCTAATAAGACAGTAAGAATCTTTGAGCTGCCTTATTAGCCTTTGAACGAATCCTCATTCATTCATCCCGCAGCTTGAACTTGATGATCTTAATGTAGAGTCGGCATACTTCCGTTCGTTTGATGCAGTGGTCCGCAGGCAATTAGACCCCGTATGGCACAAGGTCGGTCCACGGACGAAGCAACTCGTGGGTGACCTCGCGACGCTCAGGCGTCTATTAACGTATGTTTTCTACTCCTATAAATGTACACTTTGTCTCTGCTATCTACTATATTTCATGTGTTATGCTGCCCATTTTATACCGTTGCTGATCTGGGCCCTCCATCAAGGTACCTGTTGTCCTATGACGCACTCGCTTTTCACGCATACCTTGAAACTCTCGTAGCCTCAAATACCACAACCGTAACTGGTGCAGCTAAACAACACCAATCCCCTTGGATGCTCGCTGACGCGGCTAATATCATTTTTAGCACCGCGAAACGACGGTCACATGTCCTTACTGCTCCAAAACCTACATCTTCGGTTTCTGAGAGCCAAGTGATTGACGTTGACGATGAAGATGCATGGGCTGCACTTGATGAGGCCCATGGGTTGACAGGAAGCAATTGTAGAGATAACGGGAAGAAGAAGGAAGAGAAGAAACCATGGGTTCCGGACAACATGTCTCCAGTGCTCGAAGAGCTTCCAAAGTGGGATCTCCTTGCAGATGCACTTCAAGAAATCGAGGAAGAATTGATGAGACAGGAAGCAGTGTCGACTCGTGAGTCCCATTGACCGAAAAACAATTTTCTTGCTTGACGCGCGCCAGGTCCGCTAGCTCGCCACACAAATACGGTACTTGTCATGACCTCGTCTCCACGTTCTTCTACCCTTGTGAGTGAGCTCCTGGGGGAGATGGACGGTACTGCTCCGAAAGGCTCTCGTGGACGATCCATGATGGAGCGCAAATTACGGACATACCTGTATTGGAATGGCCAGAACGCCAGACAAAAACAACCAAGATACCAACAACCACCTCGGTTCTCTGCCCCGCAGCCACAGTCGTCATCGCAACCTGAGGGCGAGATCAGTGAAGCTTTGAAGAGGAAAGATAAGACGAGACAAGAGCGAAGTGCGAATCGGAGAAGGGTGCGTGGCGGTGCACCGATGACTGTTGCACCAAGTAAATCAGCGGTTGTCGATCCAAAAGTGGAGTCGAGAGACGATGGAGATGATATTGCAGCCTTGTGCGTCAGGATGCTTGTAATTGCGCATTCCTCACTAAGATTGGATTCAGCCTTGCAAGTCAACCTTCAGACCACCTTGTTTCCTCCAATGCAGACGCTCTCCTCCTTGAAACGCTTCTGTCAAGCGAAGCAGAAATAGATTTTGACACGCACTACGGCTCGCTTGCGCCCTCGCAGATGGTTGTTGTGCGAGCATATACTGATGACATGGACGACCAGACTCTCGCAGAACTGCAGCCAAGATTTATTGTGATGTTTGAACCCAACCTTGATTTCGTGGGGCGCATCGAGGGTAGTCTTTCATCTGAGAGATATTGACATCCTCGAGTTTGATGCGGCAACTTAATAGGTGTACAGAAACTTTAACCCTGGTATGGGCGTCCGTGTGTATTTCATGGTCTACCAACTCTGTTGCGAGGAGCACAAGTACCTTGCTGGACTGAGGCGCGAGAAGGAATCTTTCGAGAAGCTAATCAAGGAACGCGGAGTACGTCGTTTGTTTTTTCACTATCTTACGCGTGGTGCGAGTCGTTCATTACTATGTCTAGTCCATGCTCCTGCCGATCTTCGAGGACAAACACGCTGGGAAAAGCGATGCAGTCATTAAAACGATCAGTACCCGTCTCGCAGGCGGAAGGAAGGAGCTGAGTACTGTGCTCTCTTCCAGACCGTAGCAGAATCTGCAAAGTCGTATGCCAAGCCCACAAGCAAATATCCCGCGAAGAAATCAACAGGTCCAACAGATTCTGATCGCGCTCCTGCATTTATTCAATCCAAACTTGTTCTCCTCATGCTCCACTTCCCTCGTGTTCGAATCATTTGGTCGTCGTCCCCCTATGGTACAGCAGATATATCCAACGACCTCAAAGCCAACGCCTTCGAGCCGGACCCTAACCGTGCGATTGCAATCGGCGCTGAGGAAGACACAGAAGCGGGCGCAGGCATCAACGCTGCTGCAGAGGAGCTGCTTCGATGTCTACCAGGAGTGACAGCGAAGAATGTTAAATATCCGATGAACAAGGTGGGGAACCGGGGAATGCATGTTATGACTTTATGCATCGGGGAGAGAGGAAGACAGGCAGTTTATAACCTTCGTTTGTGTTAGAAGGCAAGGTACTCGTTGAAATGTTGGATGAAATCATGCACGATTTAGGAAACACGAAGGCGAAGATGTAGAACTGTAAGTCGATCTTGTTCACGGCTGCTCTGTAAAAATATAACGTCAAAACGAAACATGAGCACGCGTTGAGAGATTTGAGCATTGTGATTCTCATGTCATTGAATTTCGCGCCAACATCCAATATTTGACATTCCAAATTCTGTAAATACATGGGCAGTGTGAAAGAAAAACATTGATGCGAGATAACAAGGGGAACCCGATCGACATCAAAGTATTCAATCCTAGATCAATATTCAATATTTTAACACTGAAAATACACGAGCGACATGAACAATGCAAGATAACAGGACAGCACGGCATTGGGTACATAAATCGACAGTTTCAGGCCTGGGACTAAGATGACCCTGTAGCTTCGATGAGGCATTCCTTTGTGCGTAGGTCAGGTGCCGAATACACGAAAATCATCGAAAACACACCTCTGCAAGTTTCTGCCCTTCGGATAACATAAGGACGCAGGACCGCAAGCCCTACATATTTGGTGCGTCGGGCGCGCCCCTGCAAGCGTCACCCCTATCAGATAGGCCCTCACGCGGAAGTCACATTTGCGCACCCAACCTGGTTATAGGGAATTTATTAGTGACAGGTTGTACAACTCGGATGAACCCTCTGGCACGTCGGGCAGGCTCAAGCGATTTTTGAGTGTTGTAAGGAATGAAGGGGTTCCACAATTAAGGAGGTATTGATCGAGGTTGTTGCGGAGGTCAGCGCTTTTGAGACGTGAAGCAAAGTCTGATAGAATGGGTGGTATCGGTCCCATTTCGGGAATCGAGTCAAATTTGCGTAGATGAGGGTCAGGAAGGATGATAGACATAGTGAACGCGTTGGGGATGATGTTGCGAAGCTGGATGCAACGCGGAGGAATGGCATCGCAGAGACTAAAGTAGTACTCGCTAAGGAACTCTGGGAAATCATGAAGAAGGACGGGGAGGAGTCAGAGGGAGCCGCAATAGAAATTACGGGATGCGAGTTGGAGATTAGCATCGAGCCAGAGACTTGAAGGAGAAAAGAAGGAGCTTGTGAAACGCAGACCAGCCCTGACGGGAAAAAGTCAAAAGAAGTTCCTCCAAAATTGAAGGGCAAATCTCACCTCGCGGGTTTCGGATAGTAGCAATTTTGGCATGAAGAGTCGATGTGAAACAAGGCAGAGTCAAGAGAATGCGAACCCAGGGAAGTAAGTGGGTTGCAGAGAGCTGAAAGTGTCACTGCGCAATTGCGAGCTACAATAAAAATAAATAAAAAACTGGAAAATGGTGGAGTTGAAGCAGTTAAGAAGCGTGCGGACTACACGGTAAACATTGAACATGTATAACAGGTCGAGAACAGAGAGATACGTACTCAGCTTGACGATCTCTGCCTGGCGGTTGAAGATGTGAATGATCTCGAGTATGATGACTTGCGTTAAGCCGCTAGAATGTCTGGAGGAAGTGCTCGAGTACAACAATAGACCTGGCAAGACTTACTTTTGAACTTGATACGTTCATTGAAAGATGTCCGTTGCCATTGACACCATTGACGGGTGGCTGACTGCTGTTCCTGGAACCAGCAACAGTTTTGCGCTCTTCCTGCATTCGTGCCCTGGCACGTACATCCGGGCCGTTCTCATCTTCCATAATCTGATCACCGCCTCGTGCACGGCAAATTCCGAATTCTAGATCCTTCACAAGATCCTCCGCTTCATTATCGAGCTCGTGTTCGAACTCAAGCCTGCCAGGGAGGAAGGTGGCAATTTCGTGTACCCCAGGAGCAGAGGTTAGGGCTACCTTGGGTGGTGGAGGTAGGGAAGTGATCATGGTTGACATTCGTCTGCGCTTGCGAGCCTGGAATTCATCTGGGTCGATGTTAAATTCGACATCCATCCGCTGTAATATGATTCACTCAGTGAAGGGGACGACTTAAACCATATAGACGTACAGGAAGCGGCCAATCACGGGAATCAACATATACGCTGTTGAGCCGTAACTAACGTACGAGGTATCCTGAGCAGCAGCAGCAGGCGGGTCAGGTATGATTTTGAGAAAACCAGCTTGCACCAAGAGTCCCAAACTCGACTCGCCTTGTTCACATCAATCTTGACGAGATCCCGTGCTTCCCTGCGGCGAAGCTTACCTCCACGACAAGCGTACTCCCGGACGAAGGTCTCCTTGATGACAAGATAAGGTTTGGGTAAGATTCGGAGCTGCGAGCAGAGGGTCTACTCGGCTGGAGTTAGCAAATGTAAAGACAGTCTATTGGCAAGATTGAGGTCATTGACAAATGAATCGTGCGCAACGGTGCTAAGACCAGAAGCCAAGGGCGGTAAGTGGCGGGATCCAAAGACGAAAGGAGCAGCACAAGGATTAAGGCCGGCATCAGATGTTTTCGGTAGCATGGGAGACTGGGCATACACAGCAGCAGTAGAATTGACCGGATAGATATTGTCTTGGATGAATCGGACTTCCAGGCGTGAGGTCCCATAGAACTGTCATTGAATTTGGCTTCCTGAGCATCGAAGACATTCACGTATTCGACTAGAGCAGTTGTGGTTCCATTGCCAAGCATAGCAGAATCCATGAGCTTCACCTCCTTGATGGGACCGAAAGGATAGAACAGAGGATGCAAGTCACTGGCCTGAGCAAAGAGAAGAATCGGCAAGTTCGATACCAGCAAGTTCGAGGAAGGCGTATTGGGGTGAACTTTCAACTGATAGTTGGAGGTGCGGGTTGGTGATCGAACTAACTTGAGGGTTTTATGGACTATCTTCGCAGCTTTGGCTCTGCTGCAGTGTCGACTCTAGTCCAGAAATCGGGGCTAAATCTACCGTTCTCGCTAGGTGCCAAAGTTTACTCCTGCGAGACTTTCTGGACCTTGTACGACGCTACCAAACGGGTAGGTTTGTAATTCTCATCACAGGTCCGAGTTGTGTCCAGGCTAATCTACAAGGCAGGAAGATGGTAGTCTGGTCTCGTTTTTCGAGTATGATGTAACCCACCCTCTGAACAAGTCCACCATACCCCTCGCCCGCAACTCCCTCCGCAAGCTACGCACCATACAACATCCAGACGTACTCAGATACATCGATGTCGTAGAATCCGACTCAGCCATTTGCATCATGACTGAAAGGGTTCGCCTGCTTCATCAAGTTAGCATCCTCGGTAGTGTGCTACGACCGAACTTCTTCGCGAAGGAGCTCGCCACGTTCCGGAGGAGCAATCGAGACAGTTGCACAAGCAACAGCTGAAATCATAGTGCATATGTAGAACGCGTCCGAGTACTAAAGAACGTTGAAATCAGTAACTATTTGTGACGATATCATACTAACCGGATTCGCTGTGTTGTCGTTGTAACGAAGCTGGTCGACAAGGAACTGACGAACTACTGAAGGTGTCTTGCCATTTTCAAAGCGCACTTGAGATATTGCATGAACAAGACTCTGAATATTCACGAGTTGTGAGATAGAGGTAGCACCCTGAGAACATACCTTTCGAACAAAGTATTCTGCCAGGTCAGAGAAGTCATTAGGCTTTGGGACGTTTGCCGATATTATCGAAAACAGAGCCTGTGAGAATTCAGAATAAAAGAAGTCCTCGGAGGGAAGAGTGCGCACCAAGTAAAGCACCGTTCTTTGTGTAGAACGCGCGGTTCTGGCTAAAATCGATACCACATCCGACAGCTAATTGATCCAAAGTGAGTTAGGTATTCAAGTGTATCGTGAAATAGACGGACCTCCGAACTGGGGACCATATGGTGTGCCCGTCTTCTCCGCCCTAAACGACGACCCGTCATCACCGTGACATCCCCACGAGTTCTTCGCCCACCCCGGTAGGCGAGTCAATTTGAAATCGCGGCTCACAAGACTACAAAGGGATGTGAGGAAAATTAATTTTAGATTATCGAATTTGAATCGCACCCAACACTAATTCGCCTGAATTTGCATTTAAGTACATAGATATCAGAGATTCCGTACACAAGGCACTCACTCCTTGTTGTTATTCGTCTTGCTGGTCACCTCGACCTCGTAGTAGTATATGCCGCAGGCAGGAGGAACAGGGAAGATCGTATGCGCAGCTGCGGCATCTTTATCAGAGTTGCTTGGAGAACCTGTGTTAATCAATGTATGTTTGGTAATTCTACTACTTCGGTATGACTGACCTTGATAGGTGATATCCCTTCCGTCTGCAGAAACGCTTAACATAGGACTTCGATATTCCTCACTCCACCTCGTTGGGAGGCGCAAGAGGGCGGATGACATTAAGGGATTGTTTTCTTGATGCCGAGAGGATATTTCGCCAGGAGGAATACTGTCTTCTTCATCGCTATCAACGCTGGGAGATCTCTGCACCCTCCTCCTTCCGCCAGCATACTCAGTGCGGACGACCGCAAGACCAGGCTTCGGTGACGAGGAAAGTTGAGAAGAGTGTCCGTCTGCAAAAGGTGCCGCAGTGCAGAATGGTCAAGATACGCCGGGCGAGGAAAGGGTACTGAGTCGGCAGGGGACGGACCTGCACTCCTGTGTGCCATAGCTGGTCTCTGAGCGCTGGGCGCCCTAACACCGGTTGCACTGGGCCAACGAGGAGGAGAAGGTAAAGAGGTTGGACAAGTATCGCCAGAATTGACACATACTATTGACGAAAACTTGTAGCATTTCACTGATCACGAGGTTTTTCTGCGATGTGTTCTGAGGGTGTTCTGGGTGGCTCGGACCCTCTTCCGAGTCTGGAGGGCAGTCACTGAAATGTCCAGGGACGAATGTTGACATGCGAATGAAGGATAAATTCGAACTAACAGTTGAGAATAAGATGTGTGCTGGAGGTCACGAAAAGAGGGAGGTCTTCATGGATGATAAGCGAAGAATCACAGCATGCATGTGGCATCCACACCGTTCAGCGCTAATGTCGAGATGTAAGTGACTCGCAGGATATCGAGTGGCCGATCATGAGTTAGCATCAGATTTGTACAGCAGAGGCACATTGTAGGTGCGATGTTGATTAAAGCAGCCGAAACAAGAAGGCTGCCGCTTGCGAGGCTAAGGACTCAGAGCAAAGCATTCCGCACTTTCATATATTTCGAAGTCACATTTGTACTGCCTGAATCCTACTGCTGTCAGACAACATGGAGTGCAAATACTACTAACTAGTAGGGTAAGTGTCTGGGGTGTCATCTACTTCCTCCCCTTGTAGCTCCAACTGCAATTGAGTGATTCCGGAATTAGTATCCTTGTACTTTTTCCATGCATTAGGAAGTCTGTTTGAAGTTACTATAGCCATTCCAGTCTGGATGAAGGCTGGATTGGGATCATCAGGGTTCCGAACTTGAAGACTGGTGCCATGAACATCCTTTGGCTGCCAGACCACAAGAGTGTTGGAAGCACTTTTAATCTGAATACCATGAGAGCTGATATAAAAGTGTCCACCAATACTTTGAGGTGATCGGTTCGTTGTCCATGAAAGAGCAAATTTATGAGGCTGGATCTCTGAATGAGTTGCCCTAATGTAATAATTAATGGATTGATCAACCATTAAAATCAAACATACCTAGAATAATTTAAGGCAAAGACACCAGCTGGAGGTGCCATTTCCACCCCATTAAACTCATAGTAGACACCCTTCTCTCCTATTCCAACCACATATCGGCCCAGTGGATCCAAGTTGTTGGTAGAATTTCCTACTTTGTCCATGCGGCAGATATTGTTGGTCTCCAGAAACTTGTAGAAATCACCAATGATATCCTGGGGCAGTGAAGCCTTGCACATATTCCAAAATAGTGCAAAAACTGAACTTGAACTAAAGTCCAGTGCATCCACCTCATCAGAAGAGAGTCTGGTTGTCCGCAGGTTTTTCACCCAGTCAAATTTGGATGCAGAGCGGGATCCTGCAGAATATCCTATTTGAGCAAGAGTGCCTGGATCTTCAAGCTAAAGTGTGCATATTAGAGATCATTATGCTGTAATCAAAAAACCAACATACCCTGATACTTTTTTTTTCCTGCACTACATTACAGATGACTTCATCAACCCAAGATAATACCCCAGGATGGCCACAGAAATTTCTCATTACTACTGCAATGATGCTGGAATCTGCTGCATCCCTAATAATGCAGCTTTCTGCTTCATGCACCACTAGTTGGAGGTTAGAGGGATTAATGTGAAGCAGAGGTTTGCGAGGTATGCGAGAATCTGGTTGGTGACCAGAGACAATCCAGTCTTTCCAGCAGTTGTAGGCAGCAGTTTCTTCATAGATCCAATGGCCCTTGGGAGGATAGGGTGTTTGTAGACAGGATAGAGTGATTTTCTGAATGCTGTCCAAAAAGTTGTTTCTGGCAGAAGTAGAAAGATCCAGCCTAAGCTGCCTGATTAATAGATTTCTGCCCAACTTTTGAGCATGTTTTTCCTTGATAAAAATGTCTAAAGCTTTAGCAAGATCATCAGATAATCTCCTATTGCCACAAGACACAATAAAATCTGAAAAACAATCCCTGATAGAAGACTCTGACTGGCCAGAATGTTTCATCCATATTCTTGTCAGAGCCATCTCAAAGAGTGCTCTAGAATAAGGATGTGCTGCTTTGGAAAACAACTCAAGAAATTTTGAATTTTCTGAAACCTCTTTGATGACTATAGCCATCATATCAAGGCCAAGAGCTGTTGTTTTTCTTTTTTTCCTACTATATAACATCAGACACATAAGTTTTACAGCAATAAAAATGCTTACCTTGTTAAGGAAGTCATTGCTGAAGTGGAGTCTGCAGGAAGAAGTCTAGTGGGGTGAAATAAAATATTTAGTTATAAGTCACTATGACAATATAAATGCCTACTTGGGCAATGAAGTCTATGAAGATGAAGAGCAATATAGTGAGAAGATCAAAAGTGATGCTGATGAGTAAAGATGATGATTTTTTTTGAATAACTACACCAGCTTAAATATATAAATTGAGCAGTGCACAGACCAACTAGTAAATATGACCAAATAGAAGTAGTCTTGTGCCATAAATGGTAAGCATGTATCTTATCATACATCATCCCAAAACAGAAATAGGTTTCAAACTTCAAAACATTTCTTTTGGTGGGCATATATATATCCTATGAATAGAGGGTACTTCCAGGATTAATATGATCAAAATACTGATATTTTCATTCATTTAAATAAACCTCAAAATTAGTGACCTTGCATATGGACGACAGTGTGACGCTCAGACCCGCACTGGGCAGGAACAAGTGTCTTTTCATATTGGTGTCAAGAGATATAGGGAGCCCTTTCAGTGACAAATTCTGTATTATACAGGCCACCCAACCTACCTAATATCCCATATCAGATGGGCCAGCGGATTATGGGCCCATGTTGTGTATATCCTTGATGATGACGGATGGGCCAGGAAACATATTATTTCTGATGGAGATGGGTGGGCCCATGTATGCCAATGATATATATATCCTGATGTTGACAGATGGGCCAGGGGAATATAATCATTCATGGAGAAGGGTGGGCCCATGTGGGTAATATGTAGAGTAGGATATTATAGACAGTTGGGCTGAAGAGAGATGTAAGGCAAATATTGTTAGATAGATGGGTGGGCCGATGGGGGTGTATTACATATATGGGTGGGCTGATGTGGGGTGTATTACATATACAGGTGGGCTGATGTGGGGTGTATTACATATATGGGTGGGCCGATGAAAGGGATATCAAATAGACGGGTGGGCCAACATGGAGAGTATTACATATACAGGTGGGCTGTTAAGAACATGCTCAAAGGTCAAATCTGAAGGGCTTGGCTTCAGCTCGTGCGCTGCGCCCCTTACCCAAGTATGTGCCCCTAACTTCCAAAGGCTGTTGACGATATCCGAAGGTTACTGGACGATGTACGATGCACGGGAATTCTGGTGGACATTCAGGAACAAGAGATAAGACTAATCCAGATGAAGTCCGAACTAGAAAGGAAACAGTGGAGGACTACCAAAGGTAGAGGCAGAGGTGACAAGTCTATAGGAATCAATCCTAAGATGAGCGGAGGTCAATAAGAGGATAACTCAAGTCGGACGGAGGAGGGAATGAGCAGAGTCTAAGATAATATTTGAACTAAGGATGTACATAGATTCTACAGGGTTTATATACTACTCAGGACTTATTGGAGAACCGAGATGCACAGTCTAAAGCTATACAAAGCTGTGGACGGAGCGTATAGAAAAAGTCAAACACTAGTCTATCGGAAAATAGTAAATGAACCCGGTGTTACAAGTAACATCGGCTACATGGCCCCCCTATCATTTTCCTTCATCCTCGTCCTCGTATACCTCCGGCTCGCACCTCTCTACCGACTATCCGTTGACCGGATCCTCGGGACCGTTCCCGTCCCTCGTTTCCCTCGTTTCCCTGCTATCGCACCAACGTGCGCACGTGCCTTCGGGCTATGACTCGTCCTGACTCATGCCACCAATGTGGCTTTCCTTATCTCGTCTTATCTTTCCTCTGACTCATGTGTGCTGCGCATTGTATCATTTACCGTTGGCTCGTTCCAACATTTCTCGGTCTCATTCCACATTCGACCATCCACCACTAATCCGGCTCTGTTGCCAGCATACCTATACCCTTTCCGATTCCCCTTTGCCCTTACCTACAGTACAGTAACCTTGCCATCAACCCTTTCCACTTAGTATAAGTAGTCGGTCACCCTGTACTAGATTCCCTAACTTGAATCTACTCAATCTTCCCTGAAACATACTTCTCTCTGAAGCCTCTCAGCTTCAGTCTCTAGTATCTTTTCTTAAGTGCACTTCACGCTTAAGTCTACCTCAATCGACTCTGTTACGCACTCAAATAGATCTGTTAGGCGGAGCCCTAAGAGGGGCGTCGTCCGCTAACGTTCGTGACATAACCGGAAGGATCCGGTAGCAAGTGAGACTGGCGACGACGAGTCGGCAGCGATCACAGTACGCGCGTGTCACGTGACTTGGTAGACGGATGTCTAAGAAGTCACTCAAGGTCAGGACTGTCTTGTCCGGACGATGAGGTCGATCGAGGTAGACTTAGTCGCGAAGAGCGACTAAGAAAAGATACTAGAGACTGAAGCTGAGGGGGCTTCAGAGGGAAGTATGTTCCAGGGAAGATTGAGTAGATTCAAGTTAGAGAATCTAGTACAGGGTGACCGACTACTTATACTAAGTGGAGAGGGTTAAGGGCAAGGCTACCACACAGTAGGTAAGGGTAAAGGGGATGCGAATATGGTATAGGTGCGTTGGCAACATAGCCGGATTAGTGATGGATGGTCGAATGTGGAATGAGACCGAGAAACGTTGGAACGGACCAACGGTAAGAATACAACGTGCGGGAATCCGCAGTCAAGGGAAACAGAAAGAGGAAAGCCACATTGGTGGCACGAGTCAGACCGAGTCAGAGGTGCGGGACCACATTGGTGGTCGAATCAGAAGAGGAACGTGCAGTGCACGTGCATAGAGGCGGATGATGCGAGGGACGGGAATGGTCCCGAGGATCCGGTCAACGGAAAGTCAGTAGAGGAGGAGGAGCCGGTAGGTGGTGAGGGCAAGGATGAGAGGAAAATGATAGGGGGGCCACGTGACCGATGTTACTTGTAACAGACTCTCATCGTTTGGACAAGACTGTCCTCACTTTGAGACTTCAGTGACTTTGAAGACATCCATCTTAGAAGTCACGTGACACGTGCGTCTCTGATATCTGCCAACTTGACGTCGCCAGTCTAAGTTGCTACACCAGACTCTTCCGGTTACGTCACGAACATTAGCGGACAATGCCTCTCTTAGGGCTCCGCATAACAGATCTATTTGAGTGCGTAACACCCGGAGATTAGAACAGAGGAAAATAAAGGGTGGAAATGAAATGAGGTACAGAAAATGATATAGTCTAACTGGAGTAGGAACGTACAAAGGGATAAGGCACGGAAGTTAGACACAGGTCGGATCCAGACATAGATAGACGTTGGCCGGATCTGGATGTCTGGAAATGATGTGTGTGATAAGTCTGGGTCCGGAATGTGGGATATGACATGGGCCGACGAAAGGGATATCAGATAGACGTGTGGGCTGACGTAGGATGTATTATATAGATGGGTGGGCCAACATAGGATGTATTACATAGATGGGTGGGCTGACATGGGGGATATTACATAGATGAGGGACCATTGTAAAGAGTTGATATAACAAAACACATGAGTACATACAACGGAGTAGCAAGTAGCAAGTAGTGTCCACCATAGGGCCCAGCCCCACAGGACAATAAACAAGGATTCAAAAAAAAATTACATAGATGGGCGGGCTGATGTGGGGGAATTGTACATAGATGGGTACATATATGGGTGAGCCTAGATACTTTTCATCAAGACATCAGCTGATGTAGCCACCAGTGAATCAAACACATAGGATACATGCACACTATGAGTGCATATACCTACCATCGACCACCACAATCTAAACCTCTAAGCATGAAAACATGAATTGAGCATGTGTGGCATTGACCAATAATCGAGTACTGAAGTGCAAAAACCCCACACCTGAACCCTGGTGTGCAACATATCCTATTTCTAAGCATGGACACCAGAAGCACAACACTCGCAAAAATATAAATGTCAAATTTTCACAGTGCCAAACCCCGAAGCCTGAGATTTTACCAACCCCCAAACCCCGAAATTGTGGACTGCTGGGTCTCAGGGGTCAGGGGCCAGCACTCGGGACTTGGGAAATTTGGGGAGATCAATAAAATTTGATTTACAAACACATTGACTGACACATTTTGAAAGGTATTTTTGTCCAGTCCCACATATCAAGTCCCGATGTAACACTTGGGTTGGTGTTGGGCACGTATCTGGTGAAAATCATGTTGTATATTCCTCGACACACTTCCGATCTTCCAAAAGTTCCGCATGCTTGTCCGAGTCACCCGAAGGTTGTCCATCCAATTCTGAGGCCTTTCTAGCTTTTCCGATCCTCTGTACCATGTCCTATCCTTGTCCGATTGACTTCGCTGGTGCATTTTTCACTTGGTTATCTGTTATTGATTATGTCTAGGGGCACATACGTCGAAAACCCTTGCTAATACGTATAGATATGCACCTTGTGCATTATTACATGTATATCTTCGTAGCGACTCACCTTGAGTCTTATTACATTTTGGATGTCTTATCTCGCTACAGTTTTCGCCTATGCAGATTCCGGACTTTCACGTCGTAGGATATATTCTGACTCGCTAGATACTTGGATGGTACTTCACTTCCCTAAGGGAGTATACTTTGTCCACCCTGGGGGCAGAATTCCATCTTATGTCAGCAATTGCCTCGTTCATCCGCTTACTTAGGGTTAGGTTCTGTATTTTTTCATATCCTGCATTTTCAATTGTTTGGGCTTTTCTCACACTTGGTCTTTTCCCTCTCTCATTCTGCTCTTCTTCTTGCCATCTTCTCATCTGCTTGTCCTCTCTCTCTTGTCTGCTTGCCTTCTCTCTCCCGTCTGCTTGCTTCTCTTCCTCGTGTCTGCTTGTCTTCTCTCTCTTGTCTGCTTGCTCTCCCATCTGCTTATTCTCTCGCTGTCTCTGCTTCCCTGATCTTCTTTTCTTCTTATTAACCTCATGCTCTGCTTGCTACAAAAATATCTCTTTGTGTAAATCTGAAACACTGAACCTCTGTTTGACAGATAAAATCACGTGACATGTTCATCACATACCGTGACAGTCCCAGAGGCTGAATACCTGCAGTGGGCCTCCATATACGAGCAAGCAGCTGCAACAATCAACAGCCTGCGCAGATGCCCTCGACAGTGTGGCACAGTTGATCAAGAAGGATATGGGCTACAGCTATCGAGGATAAGCTCCAGCCCAAACAACAACTGATGTGTGTGTTGTTCTGTGTGTTGCTCGCGTCCTTGAAATTGTTCCATATGTAGAACCCGCACATGTCCTAGGGCTCACAGAGCATTTCATCCATAATCCAGTCAATGCGGGACAGAACGTCATAGAGCTTGTTCTCCATACTCTCTTCGAGAACCCAACTTACCCTAAATTCGATAGGAAGGGAGAACTGGAAAAGGACTGAAGATGATGAGGAAGGCGCTGCTCGTGGACAACCTGTTCCCAAGATTGATTATGGCGTGACAAACAGAGAGTTTATGGGCGGCATACATTATTTCGATCTGGCTCTGGTGTGTTATTTTTCTTCATTGTGTGAGTTGCTCTGATGCCTTGATAGGAACAACTTATGGTCGACTTTCCATACGCGCCGAAGCCATATCTCCGAGCGCAGCTACTAAAACATCGCTTCTATGCACCACTTCATTTGTTTTTGACTGATCACGCTGTAGAGACTAATATCTCTATGGGCTTGCAGGGATCTAAATCCCCATTGTCACTATCACTTCCCAATATAGCATGACTCATATCTCACACAGCACGCTCAAGCGCTTCATCGGCCGCTCGCAAGCGCCAGCGCTCCAGTCGCTCCTTAGTCACGCATCGGCGCGCGCATCCTCGGTTCCGTCGCACGTCCTCCGTCCATCCATTCCATGTCCGTTCGGTTCATCGGTGCGTATTCCGATTCTATTCTCATTGATTCTAACATATCTCCGGCGCTTATGGCCATATTTCGTATGTTTTCCGTTATGGACCCTTATTACATATTATCTCGCGTCCGCTTTGCTTCTTGGTTCGCTTTAGCGCTTGACAGCGCTTAACATTACTTAGTATATATAGATGCGCATAAACTGTGTAATGAGTATCTTTTTCTACCCACACATCATTGGACTATAAGTCTAAGTTATCCTTTAAAAACTCTAAAGTATCTAAGTACAATATGAGCGCCGCCGCTGTACATTACTAGAAACTCTGTCCCTTAGTATTCTGACTCATTAAGAGTCGCTGTGCTCCACCACCCGCACGCGCACCGCTTCCGCTTAAGCGCGCGCTTCCATTATAAGTCGCGCGTCAACATCTATCATCGGCCGCTATCGCTCATCAGCGCTTCACGTTGCTTTCGCTCGCTCGTGCTTCGCTCATTGTCGCGCGCCTTACCAGGCTTGACCAAGCGCCCGGTCCAGTGTTTCCCTCCAAATATACATTCAGAGGAACCTTCTCAGTAGCAATCCCCTTGGGCCGACGTATATCTCGCTCATCGAGGACTACTTGAGTTATCTCACACCACCTATATTCACCCACTTCCCATTCCTCTTCTACAACGCGATCCTCCACCATGCGACATCCCGAAATCCGTCCCCTCAAGAATCAATGGAAAAGGGAGAGAGAGGCATGACCCCGAATTTGAGGCAGAGCGACAATGGCTTTTGCAGTGACTGGATGCACCTGTGTCTGTTGAAGCACAGCCACTTCCTGATCAAACAAACGACAGTGATGCATGCGAAGAATGCGAAGACAGTATTGAATGCGGGTGTTGTTTCTCTTCATACGCATTTGTTCGTTGCTTTCCTCATTCACCTCATGAGCACTATCTAACCCTGTTAGTAGGACCAGATGGTGCAGTGTCCTGAAGCGCATCTGTTCTGCAAAAGTTGCATGTCTTCCCACGCATCCAACCTTTTGGGTGAGCATAATCCCAATATCATCTGCATGGATCAGTCCGGATGCAAACTTCTCTTTTCACAGTCGGAGCAGGGACATTTTCTTGCGCCAAAACTGCTTGAACTGTATCATCGCGTGAGGCAGCGCAAGGATATCGAGGCTGCTGGCCTTGGAATGTCCTTTCTGCGATTATAAGTGCATGATCGAGAACGAGATGGAGAAACTCTTTTGTCTTTTGGTGTGAGAATGTGGATTGTGGTGCGGTGAGCTGTCGAGAGTGTAAGAAGCCTGTACGTTATCCAAACTTTTTTGAAGGGTCCTTTTTCCTATCGTTTTCATTAGGACCATTTACCGAAGAGCTGCAAGGGTCATTTCGAGTCTGTATTCATTGAGTTGCACTGATGATTCTCTGGAGAAGTAGAATCGGACAAACAGATTGATGTGCAGCACATCATTGAGGAAGTGATGAGTACGCTCGTATGATAATCATCAACGACTTGTTTTGACAAATTTTCCAGCTCGTGCACTGATGCGAAACTGTCCAAAGTGCCAGAAAGGTTTGTCCTCACCAACTATGCCAATCAGCAGCTCTGATCATGGATGCACACAGCATTTATAAAAGAGTACAGTGTAAGCCATTTTTGCTTCTGTGAAGAGACTACATGCTCACCACGTGCCTCAGTGTAGCAAGATGACTTATTCAAATTGTCAAACTGTCTCATGCTATTATATGCCGGGAGGTCATTACAGGATACGAACATTTCGGACATGTAAATGTGAGTCACAACACTGCAACTTCCTCGTCATGAACCTCAAAACTTTTAATACATTAGCCAACAAGAACAAATGCACACTGTGGGATCCAGTAGAACAGCTGCACGCAACAGAGGTATCACAGTTCTCTGATTATCATGATCAATTTGTTAATGGCGTCTTATCTACCAGGCTCAAGAAGTGCTCAAGTGTGATCAACCTGATGTCGATGAGAGCGCCATCAAGATAGATCTACCAATCGCCGGTCCGGCTTGTCCAGTGCCCAATATGAATATGCATCCACCTCTTTCAACATGCGCCTGCATCCATGTGTCTGCGCGGATGGTGCATAACACCGAGAATAAACCTGGTTCATCTGGTAAACGTCATTATGATTGGCAGCGATGTGTGTGACTACTTCGTTTTGTATCCATCCAATCTGCTTTAGGGAGGAGACCCCTGTATGACATGATGCCGACTTCGACTTGGTTACATGCGGCCTGAGTATACCGTCGGATAGCAAATGTTTCACTGAACTCTTGTTGCTCATAGTTCCGTGTTCCCTGTTGCGCCTAAGCAACAGACCTTCCAACGCAAGTCAAAATAACTACCTTGGTCAGTATGGGACACACAACATCTATCAATTGGAGTTCAGATGGAGGGCAAGTGGTGAACGGATGCTGCCAGAGGCGTACACAGTGGTTGTAAGATATGCGATGCGATGAGCGTTGTCAGTAGCATTGATGATAATTACAATATACTGCCCAGTGCCCATATGGCTTTTCCATGACTCCAGGTCCGACACTAGGGTGAGTCCTGTACGGCGGGATCGTAAGACCCAGTGAACAGGTTTTCGCACCATATATTCAAAGGAATGTGATGATTGTCTGAGACTCTGAGGGTGCAGGATTGATGAGACCTGCGTAACGCATGAGCAAGATTTCAAACTCAGACAAACCTTATTCATCCCAGCAGCGGCTGGAACCAAACAAATGTCAGAACCCGCTTGTATGAGTTTCCCTGCAGTATACGGCCAGCATGTTCTTCCAGACATGCAGCTGCAATATAACCAGGGGCGTGTTTAGGATTTGACTTGACGAGAAAGTCACAAAGAATGGGGGTGCGCCTGGTATCGCCGACTTGGCCACAGCCTTGAGAACGACGCTATTGAGTGACATGAGGTACCCTTGGGATTGACGGAGGTAGCAAAGCCAGAACTAGTCGATGTCTCAGAAGTCTATGAGGTAATGAATATGGCATTAAGAACATTATGTCAAGTAGAGACATACTTGATCGTATTTACACTAAAGGACGAAATGACAAGAAAAGACCCACCCTACTTGGAAAAACACTTTCGGACCCATGCAGAAACAGTCCCCAATGTGACAGACGTGGATGTATTGACGTGAACGACGACAGAAAACAATTGGGAGTGAGACTAACACCAGGATCCACATGGGTGTATGAGAGTCAAGATGCGGAGGGGGCAAAGAAAGTGCCATGGGGCTGTGGACCATTGAAGGAGACGCCTGGGGACCGAAATTGTTCGTGTAGGTAGTCCCTAGGCATGAAAAGGGTCAGTTTGCAGCAGCTGGACGCCAGGGAAAAAGATATGGGGTCACCTAAGTCTCCTTCTCCCTGTAACTGACCCAGGATGAAGATCAGGTCATAACAGATGGATGAGTGGTGCGGGGAGTGTATTAAAGTACCTAGTGTGAGATTTGAACATATTGGTATGAGAAATGAATGTGAAAAAAGGATGCGAGCTCACCTACCCTCCTCCTGGAAAGCCAACAAGAACAAAGGTCGGGCCATAAGTTGAGAACCAAAGATGCGGGCGGCAAGATTTTTTGCACGGGGACATCACATGGCGCTGTAGATTAGGACGATAGATAGTTGAGGTCAGAGAGTGCGTTGAAAAAAAGTGATGAGCTTACCTGTGCTTCCTCCCAGCAAGGCCACAAAGAACAAAGTTCGGGCCATAACTTGGAAGGGAGACATGCGGGTGGCGTGATTTTTCGCGCAGGATCATCATTGTGTGTGACTTGACAAGTCCAGAACATGTCGAGGTGCCCAGAGGTCGTGGTGAATGGAGGGCAGGCCAGAAAGAAGTCGGGAAGGAGTGGGAAAAGGGAACTTTTGGCACATGGTACTACACAACACAACCTTGATTATTTTGATCTGGGTTTTCGTGTCTGTACAAATTGTGGAAGGAAGGGGGCGAAAAAAATTCGATTTCGTGTCTGTGGAGCAATGGACCAGTGATAGTATCGTCTCCAGGACAGCCATCTGGTTGGCTAGATCGAGTGCTGAGGTACACTCGTCAAAAATGAGGATCTTGGCAGGTCATCCAAGCGTGCATGCGACTTGCAAACACTGAGCTTCAAGTCGGCCACCAGAGATGAGAGACACGTTCTCGCTGATGAGCGTGTAGGATCATCCTGCAGGAGTGTGGAGAGGTCAAGAACAGCAGGTGCACGAATGAGGCTCGCCAGCTGCACGAGGACGCTGAACCAGGGTGTATGGATAGTATAGTAGGTCAGTGGATGACGCGAAACCTTTGTCCAGTCCTCACGACCTGCCCTCTTCAACTGGAGATATTGAATGAGGGTGGTTGTATACTGCAGCCACAAGGCGGAAATGCATATCGAAGCCAAACCGTGCGCAGAGCTTAAGTGAGACTGATTGGATGGAAATCTCAGGGTAGTGTGAGATGGGGAGAGCAAGTGTGAACACGAGGATGGATGATGGCAAGATTGTGACGCTGAGCTTCGAGTTGGAAGCAAGCAGTACAAGGTGAGAAGAATAGATGAATGGTATAGGTTGAGTAGTATGGAGCCGGGAGATGGACGAAGTAGTGTGGGAGCGAGCTGTAGGTGCATAGAGTAAGGTGACAAACGTTTGAAGTCAGCCAGTGCAATGGAAAAAAAGGTATGGATGACTTACCTCCTCCTCCTCCTCTATATCCGGATGGTGAACAAATTTAGCGAGGGTCGAGCATTTGTTGCGGGTGGTATGTGGTTCTAATTTTGGCGAGATTAACCGGGTATCACTGGTACGCTGGCAAACCCAGACGAGGAACCCCAGGAGACCTGTTGACAGTATTATTAATCAGCTCTGGAACAGTGAACAGCTTGACCGAGGAAGTTGCCAGCGTAATGGGGTCAAGAGCAGTGTTGCAGATTGCGTTGCTTGCTAGAGGTCCACCTTCGCAATCAGGAAAGACATAACCAGTAACACTACCTGCTGCTAGGGCATAAACAAGAGCGACGTGCTTTGAAAGCCTCATGGTGATCCTTTGCAGCAATAGATCATGAAGGGTGCGGCCTTGGCGTGTCTCTAGTTTTATGAGCTTGTTGATCCGCGATCTAGCACCATTTGCAACTCAGAAGGCTTCCTGATTTCAATTGTCGTTGGCAGGATTGTCATGTTTCTATGCAAACCCTCAAGCCAAGACAGATCTGGATCACCTGCCCCACAGCATAAACTTCTTGGGAATACAAATCCCCACAATATTACCACCGGCGGTCGCTGTATCCCCCATCTCTCGCGGTCTTTGCTTCCAGCATAATCTTAATGGTGTTCTACCGCCGACCCATTGAGAAAGCTCCCAAGGACTCCCATTCGGAATATTACATATCCTATCATGATGCAGAACCATTATCCAATATCGACGCATCCCTCAAATTGCAATATCATTGCTATCAAACCAACAGCCGACTTGGCAGTTTTCACTGCTACTCCAGACTCACTCCATACGAGACACAGCAAATTCTCGGTATCGGAGAAATCTCGGAAATGTCACGTGTGGACTTGATAGTGCTAGTGAACAGTATATATGAGAGCAATATGAGAGTGCGGAGAAGAGACAAGTCCTGCTCATTCCTATCTTTCATCCCTATAGCACTCACAGACCTGTGAGAAGCTAGACTATCTGCGCGTCGTTACAATCCAGATTTCACTTGGACTCAAAACCCATCATGCCGTGGTCAGATTTCGCAAATGCAGATGTGGATGATATCGTCGAGAAGCTCACTACGGACGAGGCTATTCTCCTCACCGCTGGTGTTGGCTTCTGGCACACACATGAGATCGCTCGCCTTGGGATACCCGCTATAAAAGTTAGCAATGGTCCTAACGGCATGTCAGATTCGCTGCTTCCTTAAAAACACGATGATCCAGACGCATATATGCAGGTATCAGAGGCAATCACTTCTTCATGAGTACACTGGCCAAGTGCCTGCCTTCTTCTACCGCGCTTGGAGCTACCTGGGACACGGAACTGATTGAGGAAGTCAGGTTGAAGTTACTCGCAAGCGAGGCCAAGCTCAGAGCCGTGCCTGTGATTCTTGCCCTGGCATGTAATGTCCAACGCGTATGTGCATTCTTACCATCCTTCTATGCGCACCCATTCATGACTACAGAACCGACTACAGAACCCTCTAGGTGGCCATGTAAGTCCCATATCCAGAATGATAGCTCTGATCCCATTTAATTTTGTACTCCATTGTTCAGGCCTTCGAGAGTCTCTCAGAGGACCCACTTCTATCTGGTCTCATTGCGGCCGCATACGTTAAAGGTGTTCAAAAATGGCGGCATTGGAACTACAATCAAGCATTTCGTGTATGTCCCACCATCCGATTCCGATCACCATCCATGTTGACTCGGGACTAATATAGGCGCAATGACAAAGAAGACAATTGTATGGCATACGACTCAATTCTAAGCGAACGTGCACTTCGCGAGATCTACCTCATGCCATTCATGCTTGCCCAGAAATATGCGAAGCCATGGTGTTTCATGACTTCGTACGTTCTCATTTCAATTTCAAATACTGTGCTTCTCCTGGAGCACGGGAGAAGAACTTCGACACGTACTGATCTTCATGGTCATATTTTAGGTACAACCATGTCAATGGCACCCACACCTCTGAGAATAAGCATCTCTTGCAAGACATCCTACGCCGAGAGTGGGGCTTTGAGGGGCTTGTCATGTCTGATTGGTACGTTCCTTATCATTAATAATCGTGAACAAATGACTTGTCTCTGAAGCATACCTGTATTAAAAGCCAATCAGGGGGGTAGGTTCGACGGAGGGCACGAATTGATGCACGCTCGAGAAGGTGGTTGGTGAATGGGGGAAGATCAAGTGTAAGATGAAGGTCTGAACATCCTTCTGAGAAAGTGGAAAGCTGCATGCCGTAGTCCATAATAGATTTTGCAGCTGGATGAAAACTGTGGTGTTGAGCGAGGGATGTAAGACATGACCAAGAAACTTTTGGCATCTTCTGAAGATGTGTGGGATACCAGACGCGCATGGTTGACAATGAACTGATCTCACGCAAAAGATCTGCATCGCGAGGGCAAAGCTTCATGAAAGACAGGCCAGCCGCGGAATGCAATGATCCCCTCTTCTAGCGCAATACTTGCCTCTTGAGTAGAAGATGTTCCCACCGGCCATGTTAGCGGCCTCTTCAGGATCAAGTTCGAATCCATGCCCCAACACAGGTAAAATGACGGCCCAAAGATGTGATTCTCCCTGATTGTCGAGGGGTTGGGTTTTTGAGGTGGGAACCCTGTCAAATAATATGATATGTTTGAATTTAAAACGCTGACGCTACACCCGTTAGAATGATGGCTCACTTGGTACTGCACGAATTCCTGGAAGTACACCCCGCATACGCTCTCAGCATTGATACTCGTATTCATGCTCGAGGTCTTTTCTAGCTCGGACTGGTCGTCCGCTGCTGCCAGAATCTTGCACAACTGCTCACCAGTGAGAATGATGGGAAGCGGATGGCGGTAGCTGGTGAATTGACATTTTTAACAAGCCATCCATAAATACTGGCAAGTATACTCACATTGATGGCAGAGATATCGATATCCTCCCCTGTCACAGCTGACCCTCAGCAGAGGCTGGACGAGTATTGGCCAGTGACGGGGGTGAAATGGGTCACGCATGCCATCGTTGGCGATTGTGGAAAGTAAAGTTTTCAACTTATGCCAGTGTTGATGGCACACTGAAGGATGGTTGGGTCGGGCAGGTCGGAGAGGTGGATGGGCTCCGGACGCGGGATTAAATCTAGAAGAGCGATCAGAGCAGTGAGGAGAGGTGGCCAATGCGGCTTACTGTCTGCCAACTCACAGCACCGTATTCACCCGCAATGAATCGCAAGAGGAGGGGACCCATGCAAAAATGGCGCGAGGAAAAAAGAACAGTGATCTCCAGGCGCCCGAAGCTCCCCTCAGGGCGTCAGCCTTTGTCGGATACCAAAACAGTATCCTGACGCACCGAGCACTCGGGGACCCGCTGGAAGCCTCAAAACAGCCAGAGGAAAACCACTCAGCGATGCCAGTAGACTAGTGGGGTAGTGGATGTTGATGATTGGTGAAGCGCTGAGTAACTTCGACGATTATGTAATCCTCCTCAGGCTGTCTATCAATCATCGATGTGAAGCCAAAACACTTAACAACATCTCAGACGTAATAGTAAAGACTGGTTACGAGTCTAGCGAAGTTCGGCATTTATGAGCTGGAACAAATTGCAATGCCCCGTTTCAAACTTTGACTTGCTGTTACAAGTAACATCGGTCACGTGGCCCCCCTATCATTTTCCTCTCATCCTCGCCCTCATCACCTACCGGCTCCTCCTCCTCTACCGACTTTCCGTTGACCGGATCCTCGGGACCAGTTCCCGTCCCTCGCATCATCCGCCTCTATGCACGTGCACTGCACGTTCCTCTTCTGATTCGACCACCAATGTGGTCCCGCACCTCTGACTCGGTCTGACTCGTGCCACCAATGTGGCTTTCCTCTTTCTGTTTCCCCTGACTGCGGATTCCCACACGTTGTATTCTTACCGTTGGTCCGTTCCAACGTTTCTCGGTCTCATTCCACATTCGACCATCCATCACTAATCCGGCTATGTTGCCAACGCACCTATACCATATTCGCATCCCCTTTACCCTTACCTACTGTGCGGTAGCCTTGCCCTTAACCCTCTCCACTTAGTATAAGTAGTCGGTCACCCTGTACTAGATTCTCTAACTTGAATCTACTCGATCTTCCCTGGAACATACTTCCCTCTGAAGCCCCCTCAGCTTCAGTCTCTAGTATCTTTTCTTAGTCGCTCTTCGCGACTAAGTCTACCTCGATCGACCTCATCATCCGGACAAGACAGTCCTGACCTTGAGTGACTTCTCAAGACATCCATCTACGAAGTCACGTGACACGTGCGTACTGTGATCGCTGCCGACTCGTCGTCGCCAGTCTCACTTGCTATACCGGACCCTTCCGGTTACGTCACGAACGTTAGCAGACGACGCCCCTCTTAGGGCTCTGCCTAACAGATCTATTTGAGTGCATAACACTTGCTCTCCTTCAAGTTTTACATGTAAGTCTTGTGTGGCAAAGCACCAAAAAGTCATACAATGTGTTACCATTTTCCTTCTAAACTCTCATCCCCTTCTTTCAGTACTGATGGCCATCAGCACAAACACCACAGGATCCGCTTCACAGGGAAATTTCGAATCAAGTGATAGCTTGTCGGCAATGGTGCGTTCATTCTTATTCTTATTTCAGGCTGCTCATTCACGTGGTTGCTAAGTCGTGCAAGGAAAATTCGGTGCGACTCCACAAGACCAATGTGTCATAATTGTGTGTGCCGCTCGAATGAATGCCAATATGACGCAACACCTAAACGGCGAGGGCCTGATAAAAGGCCAGGCACTCGCCAGTGCTCACATAAGAAACGTCCGATTGATGGCTCACCGCCTCCTTCCCTTCCATCCAAGCGGAAACGCACTCAGAAATGACGACTCCGAGCTTCTGAGGGAAGCTTGTGGACTTCCCAATGTTCCCGCTTTGTGGCCTGGAGGGGATATAATTCAATTCCAGCCCTGGTTTTCACCCACGGGCTCTGACCTTTCTTTTTTCCAATCCTAGTGCCCATGAATACCACCATCTCTCTACACCCTCCCATCACCCTTCACACCAGCTCTGCGCTTGCTTCTTCAACCTGCAGCCTAGCTATGCCGCCACCGCCACCAATTTTTTTCGGAACAGCACATCACGCATCACGACCGAGCGGCACGTCCGCGTCAAGATCCAGCGCCACCTCCGCGCTCGTCATTGATATTTCCTTCGTTATCTCTTCCCATCAATCCTCGTTGTCTCTGTCCACCAATTACCACTACCTGATACCCTCATTTTTTGCTCGATGATCTCCACTGCATCCTGGATTTTCTCTCCTCCTTGCAGTTCCACCTCGTTATATACTACCCTACTGTTTACATAGATGTTCCTGTCAAATACTTTGATAATTTGTATATCATACCCTCGAGCTCACTCAGTAAACCAAAGACATGAATTTTTGAGTTCATAATTAAAATATTATCGGGAAGAGGCGAAACTACACATTCAAGTTCTATATGGGAGGCAGTACTAGTAGGACACCAGGATGCCAAATTGGTGTATGAGGAAGTGCTGCCCAAAGGAATGCGCTCGATCATAAGCATTGGTGCGGTAACCCAGCCGAAGTCCATCGAAAGCGTGCAAAAGGATTGGGGGTAGCATCGTAGGAGGTATGTTGATATCGAGTATTGGTCGGGTACCACGGTGGTGAGTGTTTAAGGGAGTGGCGCGAACAGCACGGAATAGGCATGCGCGAGGGCAGTGAACTACTTAGAGGACAACATGTTGTGTCAGCAGTTGCGGCCAACTTTGAAGATAGCCTGTTGCTAAACATCTTACTCCTTGCATTTCTCGAGTGCGCCATACAAAGAGACTCTGGGTCAGAATCAATACTGACCCGCTCCTTCCTCACTTGAAAAGTAGTCATGAACGGTGCCTTCGGTGAAATTGTATTGAGTAAAGAATAAGCGAAAGAATGATCTGCACACCTTAACGTGACTTTGAAGCAGTCGACTGGACTTCTTATCAATGTCAATGACACTATGTCTGGGTGGCTGGGAAAGTAGGATTCAATATCAGTAACTATCTTGACCATCTCTTTGTCAAGTTTTGCCTGCAAAGACATGTCAAATCATACCCTAAGCAAATACGCCGCTGCAGTGCCATTAACCACTGTTGAATTTGGATCATGAGGGCAAATAGCAAGAAACCAGCGAGCGCAGACGGCCCGAGTTAGTATTTGAGTGCCGTTAGAACAAAACGAACTCCTCGTAGCGTAGAACAGACCTCAGTTAAAAGAATGACTAAACCGACTGTGACCTGGATAGGCGCATTCCAGACTAGTGTATGATCTTCCGCAATTCCACAAATGCAAAAAGGAGGAGCATGTGGTGGGTTGCTTCATTTATCACATCCTCCAGCCACACATGACCGCGGTGCTGAACGAATATCCATCGCTCTGAGGCAGAGACAGCAGCAAGGCCAAAAGAAGGGACAGTCTGGGATATTGGGGTAAGAATACATTTTAAATTCGCTGAGTGATTAATAGACTTACTGTGAAAACAGTCGTGATGGTGGATGTGACAAATCCCTGATCATAGCCATTACATCTTAGATACACGACTTGCAGCAGAATGAGAATCCGTATCTGGGTTTGTAGTATATGTGAATAGCATCAAGCCCGCGGAAAAGCATGCCACAGTCATGACGTATCATGATGGAAGGCCTTATTATGGCACCATATAACCTCGAGGCCGACGGCTTGTAACAAGTATGTATACATACGTAGATGACCCAGCGGCAAGTCCCGCTCGCAGCTGTATCATATATATGTTCTCGACACCTCTCCTTGGAGCAACATGTTCAAACCCTTGACAATCTATAATGTCCTTAAAACAAGACCGAAGAAATCACTCCTGGATTAGCCGTTTTCTAGCCTCCCTCCGTCGTGTATTCATGTCAGAGCATCCTCCTGGACTTCCAGCTTTAAGGTTTCACTGTCCACATGGGCCTGATGTCGGTAGCGCGTCAGTTATGAGTTGGTGTTCCTCGATGGCCGATTCTTGGGACAAAACACAGGGTAATCTGTACTCAAAGTGTGTCCTGGCACGCATGGAGTACAGCAAGTGTGCTGGCCATCCCAAACACGAGTTCCTCGTGTTTTATTTTAGCCATTGGGTCGATGGCTGCTCCGCTCAGGCTGTAGTGTCTGCAGACCGTGCCGTGCAAGGACAAGGCCGTTCCCTCAAACAATCATCTGAATTAGTCTCTCCCTCATCATCCGACACCAACGCGTATGACTCCGTATCTATTTATGGTTCCCCCCGCGATGCAGCGCCACAACTTCAAGCCAGATATGCACCATACAGCAGACTCTGTACCTTCGACTTTCCTTCATCTTCTGCGCCCTCGGCACTTCAAGTGTCCACGGTCCTGTCTCTGGTACACTGCCAGGCGCCAGCATATGATTTGTATGAAAACCAATGCTATTGGTTTTCGAGCGTAGTGTGGGGCAGCTTGAAAGAGCTGTTCCCTAGTGATGGACACTCAGAATGTGAAAACCATCGCGCACGCGCTCGTTATCGCGGGGTCGCATTAGGATCACCGACTGAGGATATCAGGGCTGTATGCGCTGCGTATCCGACCGAGTGGCAGAAGATGTTGGAGACACTTGAGCAGACCAAGCACCATCGCGAAGCTGAAGAGGCAAAGGTGTGCTATTCTCAGCTAATATGGACTCCATTTCTTGATGGTACTTGTCTTGGCAGAATCGACAGAAATTACACATGGAGTTTGAGGTTGAAAATGAGCCGTTTCGCCAAGCACAGGTGAGTTGTTTTCTCAGCAAATTTAGTCTTTGTTTGTTGATGGTACTTGTCTACCAGCAGGCCGAAATAGAACGACTTCGCCAAACAGAGGTGCATTTTTCGTAGCAAACAAACTATGGTCTTTGTTTGTTGATCTGTACTTGTCTTCGTAGATTTGCGCGCAGGCTGAAATCGAACGAGTTCGCCGAGAAAAAGTGGGTCATTTTCGGCAAACATGATCTTCGTTTGTTGACGGTGGTACTATTTCACACTTGTCTTCGTAGATTTGTGCGCAGGCTGAAATCGAACGAGTTCGCCGAGAAAAAGTGGGTTATTCTCGGCAAGCATGATCTTCGTTTGTTGACGGTGGTACTATTTCACACTTGTCTTCGTAGATTTGCGTGCAGGCTGAAATCGAACGAGTTCACCGAGAAAAAGTGGGTTATTTTCGGCAAACATGATCTTCGTTTGTTGACGGTGGTACTATTTCACACTTGTCTTCGTAGATTTGTGCGCAGGCTGAAATCGAACGAGTTCGCCGAGAAAAAGTGGGTTATTCTCGGCAAACATGATCTTCGTTTGTTGACGGTGGTACTATTTCACTAGGACGCCAAAATCGAGCAACTTCGCGCGAGGCTTGCAGCTTTAGAGGGCTGATATTGCATATCATCATACCGTGAATTAACTATCAACAGGTTAGGCATACGGAAGTGACTTCTGCACGAAGGTCAAATTGATAGAACACCGGCTTTAGCGATACCTGCAATATTTTTATTTAGCTGGACTAGATCCCTCGCCTTCACAAGGGCAACTCAACAAGACTCGACCCTTTTTGCATCTCAGCCCACAGCTAAATCACCACATCCTATTCGCCCAAGCCACATTCGCAACGAAAGACCCAATCTTCGGAACTGGTCATGATTGATGAACCAACCAACGAAGGCCATATCCTCTGTCATAATCTTTTCATTGCTTTCGTTACCCTGCTTTCTCTGTGAGTGCTTGGTTTGGTTTAGCGCGAGCGTTGTGCTAATGTCCGGTGCTTGGGAAAGTGCACAGACGGCGTTCGAAGGATACATAGCTTGGAAGTCTGTTGTAGACCGTAGGACGCTGGTATGTCGATGTATCATCATGTTGATCTCTGGTTTGACTTTTTGGGATTAGTTAATGTTTCCGTGAACGTGGTTCGCATTTTTCCTGAACGGTTTTATTAGTGGAACGCACAAGCTCTTCCTCCTCTGACGCTGCTGGCGAGTATACATTGCAAGTACCAGCTCCAGCGCAAACTCTCAAAGTTTTGGTTGTACTAGGTGACGAAGGGGAGCTGGTGGATAGCCGTATTGTTCGCGTTCGCGATAACCACGTATGGCGCAATTATCTTGATCTTTTTGCTGTTTGAATCTGACGTCAATCTGGCAGGTTAAGGCGAAGGCTTTTTCATGTCTGGGCATCGTCAATCCCAAGCCTAGCAATGATATAGTACCTGAAGGCTTGCTTGACTCTGCTGGTGTACAAGACTGCATTTCTAACTGGGCATGATTGCATTTTCGTATTGGACCACAGCGATGCTCGGTAGGTCATATGAGTGATTCTACGTTCAGGACTGATGTTATATTCTTGAAATGATCGATATCATTCTTTCTGTTATCCATGAGCCTTTTTCAGGCTTTCAACTTCGTTAAGACCTTATTTGATTGATGTGATCCCACAGTCGCTTTTTCTTATGGAAAAACAAGACTGGCATGCACCGTCTCGATAGAGCACTCTTACGGTTCTGCATTGTTGCCACAGAATCTGTAGTCGGATCATCGCTCTGCGTTGCTGTTGGCGCAGGACTGTTCTTCTCGCGCAACGTGAGTGTAACTCCAAGTTGTTCACATACCAACAAATTTGACGATACACAGACAAACGGCAACCGTCTAGTTTTCGTATTCCTGCTTCACACCGGCAAGCGCTACACCTTGTCGATCCTCTGCACATCAAACGCAAAAGTCAAGCTACGAGAAGGAATGAAATCAGACGACTTCGCACGAGGCTCGCTAGTGTAAACCAATCTGCTCAGTCCCCTCCAGATTATTAAACCATGGGAACGGACGCCACCTACTCTCCTTCTTCGCAGAATTGGCACTCGATTCCAATATACACAGTCCTTATGGACAATTAGCTGATGGTGACCCTACAAACAATCAGTTCTTTGCTTTGGCGGTGAACTCAAATGCCTAGCCTCAAAGCTCGACTACATCCAAGGTATGGGCGTGAAGGCCATATATCTCTCAGGCACAATATTCTTGAACATGATATGGCAAGCCGACAGTATGTCTTTATCTCAATCTCATCTACAACTCATACTCACTTTTTTTAGGTTATTCTCCGTATTGGATCCTCATTGGGGTACTATTGATGATTGGGTAAACTTCGTCGACACAGTACCCGCACGCAGCATGTATATCATGTTGGATTTCACAGTCGGCATATTGTCCGACCTTATCGGTTTTGAAGGGTTTGTTCTCTCTATCCACCAATTACAATCATCACTCACTCACACCCACCAGTTTACTCAAAGTCAGCGCCCCATTCACTCTCAATGAATATGATGCAGTCTACGAACCAAATTACCTCCCCTGGGGTTTTGAGGATATGTTGATTTTTCCATAAGTAGTTATTTTCGTTCGCTGCGTGCCTGAACTTATCTTAACTATCTTTTTTCCCCTAGGTCATCAATATCCGTAACACCTCTGGTCAACTTCCCGTCCTTTGGCAAGACAATGGAACAATTCATCTCGTAAAAGGCTATGATGATTGTCACGAGTCCAACTTGGATCAATATGGTGATATGGAAGCCTTTGGGGTGCACCCTAACTGGCAACGTGAACTTTCCAAATTTGCATCCGTACAGGACCGGCTCCGCGAATGGAAACCTTTTGTTATGGACAAACTCACTACCTTTCCCTCCATGACTATCATAGCCCTTGATATCGATGACATTCGTGTCGAAAAGTCCACACAGCTCACCGTCGACGGCATGACTGCTTGGCATCTGCAACTCATGCTGGTGCCACTAAGCTTAGAAACTTGGCCGGAAACTTGGCCGTCGCGTACGATCTCAACACCAACTTTATCACTGCTTGGAATCAAATGCTCGTGAACAATGACTTCTTGAATACAAACACCGGCCTCACCGATCCGAAGCATTTATTCAGAACAAGCAATTTCGATGTTTTCCGCTGGCCCAGTTTGGCGAATGGCACGTTGAGATCTGCATCTGCATCTCATATCACATACCTGGTAATGCCAGGGGTTCCATTGGTAGGAGCTATACTCGAACGTTTGTCGCTGCAGTACTTAGCTTTTACAGATCTATTATGGCGAGGAGCAGAATTTCTATCTATAACTTCACACTTCAGGCTATTTCTTCGGGTGACCAGGTGATTACTTTTTTCACACTGCTACTCTCAGCCATCAAGCTATGATGAGCAACAAGGCATGGCAGCGCCACGGGTGCTACAGACTTGGATCTGCTCAATATTTCAACATGCCGCTTGAGTCCGCCTTAACGGGATGTGACGATGATTGAAACTCGCTCAATCATTTTCATCCCACGACAGACGTTCATCGATCTAAGTTCTCGGGGATAATATTAACTACCAAACCGAGTACTACCGACCAACTCCTCCGAAAGTTCCAAACTTCCTCAAAACACTCTTCCGAAGGAAACTCGTTCTTTGGTTAGGATTTTCTTACTCGTGGCAAAGTTGATGATGCTAATGCTCCGCACAAGGTTCCTTGCATCCAAAGTCTTGCGTGATTATTGGGTCAGCGGGGTATGTTAGACCCGGTGCTTTTATACCCTTATGTTCTAACGTTATCGCAGCCCCTATCATAGGTCGTAACTGGAGTTTCGTAACTCATGTTGACTTCGCCGATGCATAGGTCACAGATTTCGATCCTTTGTCTCATGTTGGGTACCAGTTGTCACACTCAGTGCTGCGTGGCGCACAACGTTACGGAGAAGCCATCGAGGCCTTCACAATCATGTTGTCCAAGTTGGATGATGCTTCCGAAGCTCAGATACGAGGTAAGCCATGGAACATCCATCGGAAGCAGAAGACGCTATTCGAAGAGCAGTTTTGATTGAACTCAACAACGCCCCGCTTTGTCTGCTCAACACCTCTACGGGTCTTTTGTGCGACCGAGCAGCACAGCTAAACTCCTTCAAAACAAGTCCAGAATACAAGGAGCTTTTGTCATCCATAACGAAGCGCTCGGATCTCCAAATGGAACGCATCAAGGAGGTAGTGGCAATGCACTTCTGTTGCGTTTTGCTATCACACAGGTGGGAAGAGGCGGAGGTGATGCTGCACCACATTCAAAATAAAGATGTATGCGAGTTGAAGGGACTTGGTGGCATCATGAAACTGCAGTCGTTCTGCAAAATCGCTCGTGATGCGGGGTATCTCTGGGCGTGGATGGATACATGCTGCATCGATAAGAGCAACAATGCCGAGCTCGGAGAATCGCTTCAATCCATGTTCGTCTGGTACCGTCACTCGGCGCTCACCATCGTCTACCTATCCGATGTCCCTCCTTCATCCCAACCTGGTGCACTAGCGAGCAGTGTTTGGAATGAGTGGGGATGGACCTTTCAAGAGTTTGTCGCTCTGAAAGTCGTTAGATTTTATCAGAAGGATTGGTCGTTATATCTCAACGATCGCTCTCTCAACCACAAAGAATCTCAAGCAATCATGAAGGAGTTGGAGGGTGCGATGGGAATAGATGCACAGGCCCTGATCTCCTTCCATCCAGGGATGAGAGATGCTAGATAGAAACTGCAATGGGCATCGAAGCGCGTCACCACCGTGCAGGAAGACACTGCGTACTTGTTATTTGATATCTTCGATGTCCACCTACCTGTCATCTACGGTGAGAGGAAGCAGAGCGCGCTCGGCCGGCTCCTGCAGAATATTGTGTCTCGGTCGGGTGACATCACTTCCCTGGACTGGGTCGGACAATCGTCCGAGTTCAATAGTTGCCTTCCAGCCGACATCATCTCATATGCAACCCCGCCATACTCCCTACCATCATTGTCTGAAGATGACATTCGGACAGCGGTCTCTTCGTTGCGAAACATTGTGCCTGTGGATTCAGCTTCGAAGTTGTATAACATGCTCGAGAACATGAATGCTCTGCTCTTCGCAAACTGCAGACTCCGTCTGCCTTGCATCGCATTCCAGGTCACGGAAGTCAAACGGAAGCGGGGTCATACTGTCCATTCCACGTATGGAGTGAAAGCAGATGGGCTTCGAGACTTGCTGATTACCATGGACGAGACCCTAATTCAATTCTTGCGTGCAAGGCCCACTCAGCAGACATTCTTTCTTGTCCGTCCATGGGACCATCGTCTCCTTGGGCTGCCTGATTTTTCAGAGCAGCTCACCTTTACAGGCGAAGGGTAGAGTGTGGGGGATTGGTCCGAGTCCGAGTCTGGAACAGACGACGCTGACGAGTCGTCCAGCAACTCACCTGGAGAAGAGGAGTTGTTGATTGACTCGGATGTTCACTTACGATCATTGCGTTTGATGATTCACCTTGGGCAGGCTTTCAGCGCACTTTTGGTAGCGCAGCAACGCGTTGGAGAATACAAGAGGGTCGCGTCGGACCATAATATCATTGCATAGGTGAAAGACCCGGCTTCAATTGACACCATTAACATCAGGACCCTAGACATATTGTAGCTGAATGGTTTTTTTTTACAACACGTCGACGATCACATTATCATAGCCTCATATATCATACATACCCTGCAAATGACCCTCGCAAATACAAGATTTCAAAATTTGACATGCAGAGGCACCATCTGCTCTTGAGCTGGTTGCAGAGGACAATATCATGTGTCTGCATTCGAGTCAACATGTGCACTTGGAAAAGTACGGCTTGCTAGTCAATTATAAAGCTCTATCTTAGGGATAAGAAATAGCGACGGACTCCGATATCCCGCCTGGATGCTGATATCTATATGATCTATGGTATATGTTCCCCAGAAATGGTAAGCCACCCTCGTTCTATTTTATGGTGATGCGAGTGTCTTCAATGCTTCCTGTATCTTTCCCTCCTCCTTCGCCCATGAAGGCACAGGGATCCTGTATGTATCTCCGACCCGGGCATATGAAATATCGCCCACACGCGCGACAGGCTTGAATTTTGTGAGGTCGACGGCACCTCTGCTTGTGAGCATGTCTTTGCGCACGTGGAAGTACTTGACGTGCGCAAGGATGAGCGTGCTGTTATGCTCACCTGTGACTGGATGCGTGATATCTATCGGTTTGTAAAGCTATTGAGAGGCGAGGATGTCAGCAAACGAGTGGGCTCGGCGTGAGATGAATTTACCTTGCATTCCATGCTTTCCTTAACACGCAAGGCTCTTATTTGCACCTGAACGTGTGATTGTTAGTCCATGTATCAAATGATGAAGGTCCACACGTATGCATTTCTCCTTTGTCAGACCGCTGAGAGCCCACTCGTCGAACTTGGGAGGAGCGTCTACAGCAGTTGAATTTGCATTCTCGATGAATGCCTTGCTGATGATGTTCACGGCGAATCCTTGGCCGTTCTTCAGGTTCGCGGTCGTATCTTTCAGGCTGCCCGTAGCATTGTGGTTGATCGCGAATGAGATGACAGGCGGGTAGTTCATGACCTATGGGAAAAGGTTATTAGACCATTAGAGGGACGCGTTTTTTGTTGCATTGCTCACTGTGTTGAACCAACTGGTGGATGCAAGCCAGGTAAGCATGTAGAATGTATTAGATTATGGAGGCGTGTCTTACCTGAAAGGTGCCAGGTTCCCTACACCATCCTCGCTGATCGTAGATACGAGTGACATGGGGCGTGGTAGAACGCCTGAATTCAAGAGCTTGTTAAGATTGCTGTCGATCGCGGTCACGATCACGGCTGATAAACAGGTGGAGGAGTACCTACGTCTGGTCCATTTCTGTTGTGCTGCAGACTTTCCAGCCTGCAGATTCGTCTCCAAGCCAGTCTTTTCCAGCAGGAGTGGTGTCGACTCTCTGGCCACATGTCCAGGATGGATTGGGTGATTGGGTGGTGGTGGAGTAGGAGGTGGTATCGAATGGAGGGATGTACATGGTTGGTGGATCTTGTTCAATTCGCTCGGGCAGCAAAAAGCCCTGGCTATATGGTGTCTCATTATTATAGCGGAGTACGTTTTAGTGCCGTGTAGCATATTCCCAGCCTAACCATAGAGCAGGTACATCATGGCATCGAACTGCCTACTGGCTGGCTCTTGCCAAACGTTTGCATTTGCCCGTGATGGAGTGCTCCCTTTTTCACGGTATTTGTACTGGATCAATCGCTACACAGGAACACCCGTCAACACGGTTTGGTTCGAAATCATCTGCTCTCTGGCAATTGGACTTTTGTCATTCGTAAGCACCCAAGCCATCGATGCAGTATTCACAATTGCTGTCACCGCATCGTATATCGCGTACATAACACCGATCACGAACCGCTGGGTGTTCAAGAATGATTTTAAACCCGGTCCGTTTTATCTGGGGAAACTGGTGAGTTAATCGGCGCAATGTATTCTTGAACTAACATGCCTCTGCAGAGCTTTCCGGTCTCTGTGATTGCTGTGGTGTGGATGACCTTCATGAGCTTTGCTTTCTTCTTTCCCATGACCCCGCAAACAACGGCACAGGAGATGAACTATACGGTTGTGGTACTTGGAGGGTTCATGTTTCTGGCGATTTCCTGGTATTATTTTCCAGTGTATGGAGGCGTACATTGGTACACTGGACCCGTTGCCAACTTTACGCCGGCCACCAGAGATGAAGATTCTATATCGGAGAGGAAGGATGAACATGATGCCGATATCTATGTTGAAGCGGTGGATGTATAAGTAGTGTTCGTATAATACTGTCGTGAAGTCAACGGTATACAAAGATGATACATATGTATTCAATAGTATACAGTGTTGTATACAAACCTAGAGTACGAGTGTTTCAAACTTTGGCCTTGCTGCCTTTACCAGGACTTTGGAAAATTGGTCATGGCAAGTTTTACTCCTTTGACGAAGTTGCCTGTAGAATGCTCGACAAAGTTGCAGTTTGCTGAATCAATGCTGGTGCATCACACAGGACCAGTAATTGATGCAAGTGTGGGTGGGCAGATAGTGCCAGTAGAGATATACAGGATATTGGTTTAAACATTGACAGCGTGTATAGTAAATCACTTACTACGACGAAAACTTTTGTATGTCTCCTTAAAATATACTTCGAAACACCAAATAAACTTAATCAATGCCATCACGAAAGCGCAAATAAATAAGAGCAAATTTCCCTCCTCCTTGGAGACTAGAGAACCGTCAACTTCACCGAGCATCACATACTATTGCCAGTCGATATATGCACATGCTCTTGGAAAGCGATTGAGGTCATGCCGGTTGCTGCATCAGAGCCGGCCACGAGCTCAGTGTGATATTTTCGAACGCTAAGAATCAGGCGTGGTCCCAGCACACACATTTGCCCGACTAAGAAAATTTGACCAGATCCAGAATAAATCTGAACTTCCAGGGAATTTTGGTCCTATAGAAATGATGAGCCATGGTCGCATGCAGAGGTCAGTAAAAGATTGACATACTACCATTGAGAGTGCTGGAGAAAAATCATACACGAGCTGGAAGCAAGACGTAGCAACAAATCTACCACCACCGAACCTTCAGTAAGAGAAATCGGATACTATGTGACTTCCATCCAATGAAATTGCAACAGACACGACACAATCAGTGTGATCTTGGAGATGGGCACTCGATGCCTTGCCAGTCCCCATATCCCACACCTGAATTGTCCCATTCTCCAAACTGGATCCTATGCGATTTATGTCTGATGAAGTAGCGACAGACCGAACCCATTTAGAGTGCCCACTGAGAGAATATGCCTCGCCAGTCTCAATATCCCACATCCGGATTGTGCTGTCATTTGAACCGGACACGATATGACTTCTATCCGGCGAGATTGCGACAGACTGAACACTGTCAATGTGACCTTGCAGAACACCTAATGCCTTCCCAGTTGCCGCATTCCACATACGGATGCTCTTGTCGTCTAAACCAGACACGATGCTCCTTCCGTCTGACAAGACTGTAACTGACCGAACACAGTCTGTGTGCCCTTGAAGAGGGGCAACCAATGCCTTGCCAGTCTCTATATCCCACACCCGAACTGTCATATCATCTGAACCAGACACGATGGAACATCCATCGGGCAAGATTGCAACAGAATTAACATGGTCAGTATGGCATTCGAGGGCAGCAACCGATGCCTTGTCCATAATGATGTCGGCATCCCACATCCAAATTGTCTTGTCATATGAACCAGAGACTATGTGATTTCCATCCGGCGCGATTGTGACAGAGTCAACCTGGGAAGTGTGGCCTTGGAGAGGGGATCCTATTGCCTCGCCAGTCTTTGCATCCCATGCTCGGATGGTTTGGTCAAATGAACCAGACACGATGTGTTTACCATCCGGCGAGATTGCAACACACGAAACTCACTCAGTGTGGCCTTTGAGGAGGATATCGAATTCCTCACCAGTCTCTATGTCCCACACCCGAATCGTATAGTCTTCTGACCCAGACACAATGTGTTTGCTATCAGGCGAGATTGCAACACATGAAACACCTCCAATGTGGCCTTCAAGAGGGGGGATCAATGCCTTGCCGGTCATCATATCCCACACCCAAATGGTGTTGTCTGCCGACCCAGACATGAGGCGTTTTCCATCCAGTGAGATTGCAATAGAGTAAACGATGTCCGTGTGGCCTTGGAGTGGGGCACCAAACGCCTCACCAGTCTCCATGTCCCACATCCAAATTGTCTTATCCCACGAACCAGACAAGATGTGTTTACCATCCGGCGAGATTGCGACAGATGCAACCCAGTGAGTATGGCCTTGGAGGGGAGATTCTAATGCCTCGCCAGTCTTCGCATCCCACACCCGGACTGTGTTGTCATCCGAACCTGAAACGATGCAATGTCCATCGGGCGAGAATACAACGGAGTTAACACTCCTAGTGTGACCCAGAAGAGGGGCGCACAATGCCTCACCAGTATCCATATCCCACAACTGGATCGTTCCGTCACCTGTTACAGTAACATGGCATGAGTCCCCTGCCAGCAGACAGCCCTCTGCCACTGCACGGCTATAGACGATACCAGGGTCTCACCAGCCCTATGATGATAGATGACAATAGATGATGACAGATGATAAGCGGCAACTGCCGGCTTAGATAAGCGGTCTGGACCGCATATGACGACACATGACGACATAGGTCTAGAAGACCTATTCATGTTATCAAGATAGAAGGCAAGCCTCATGCTGCCTCATGTACTGATAGAAGGCAAGCCTCGTGCTGCCTCATGTACTGACAAGAAGGATGCCTCATGGATCCTATCTATGATAGAAGCCTGCCTCATGGATGCTATCTCTGACTCATGTAGATAAGCAGATTAGAACACAGCTTTAGGCTGAGCTTAGATACGAAGAGTAGCCTTATATAAGGTCGAAGATTAAAGTAGATGTTCCTTACTTTAATCTTACTAGGTTTACCCTTGAACTCCTTGTCCCGCTAAAGCTACCTGCTCAACATCGACTCGTGCCTTCAGTGACGCCTCTCACTGTCTGTAAACCGCTATCATCTCAGCGTAACCCCTCGTTAACCACCACGAGCTATGTTCGAGTACGCAACCTTTGCTTGTCTGTAAAGGCCGACGACTCTCAGCACTCGGTACCACTGTCGTGGTTGTCGCTGTTTAGATCATCCTAGTCACACACGACCGTGTGTCGTAACATCACCTAAACCACACGCAACACGTTTTCCATCTGGTGACAGTGCAACCGAGTAAACCCCGTCATCTGCGCAGAGTATCTTCTCCATCAAAGGCCAATTTTCGACATGGCCAGCGACGATGTGTGGGGTGCAAGGAAACTTTGAGGCGAACTTGTGGAACATTCTCGACTGCATAGGAGCGAATGGCAGAGCTGACAGGTATAGATGAGGAGTGCTGCGTAAGATGGGGGCTGCAAAAGTTCAGACGAAACACAGGGTATCCTTGGTGGCGTCACTAATGTGCGTGAACTCGGCATGACCCTACGACCACCCCGCTACTCATGAGAATTCATTGGGAAAAGAATGAGCCTGGGCTACTTACCGAAAACCACTTTGTGATAGATGAGAGGGTCACTACTGAGCCACCGAGGTTTTTTGTCAGAGACAGTACTTCCAACCACCAAAGAAGGCGCTCTCCGTCGAAGAAACCCTCAACTTCATTGGCTAGCGATGATTCGAAGGATACGGCTGCTGCATGCATACCCCAGAATCGACAGGAGTATGATAGCTGCCTTGAAATAGAGTTCTTGACCCATGTCTCCAAATCAGGGATGAAAGAGTTGGGTAGGTGAGAATTCTCTAAAGAGCAAATGTTGAAGCGAAGTCTGTCCTTCATGACCCGAAGTGAGGCAAATGCGAGGTCACTCTGTACCAATGATGTATCAATGAAGAAGTCATGGCTCCGCCATTCCTCAGTGAGAAAGTCGTAGAAGGACGCATGGAGGGGACGTATGGGAGTATCGGAATCCGAAGTGCCCGTCAAAAGGGACCCCAATGGCCCAAGGACCTGTTCTATTTCATAATCACAAGTCCCTTCAGGAAAATGCAGTTGCACAGCCGTCAATGCAGGCATGGGAAGTGGTTCCAACAAAGCAAGGACTTGTCCCATCACTGAGAAAAACACCGGGATAGCTTCCTTGCGCTCGTCCTCCGGCATGATTTCTTCCAAGATGCATACATACATATTATCCAACAGACACGTTCAAATCCCTTGCAATAGTCGTAAATATTTTGTCCTGACGGCGATCCACTTGCCGAGTGCGATCGAAGTAGAAGAATGAGCCAAGACCACCGTTTTCGATATACCAGTTGGCTATTGTATGGGCAACAGCCGATTTACCCTTGCCTGCTGTGCCAGACAGCCATAAGATGCGTGGAGCGCCCTCCTCGGTGCTGCTGATCCAACTCTGAATGTCCTTCAGAAGGTCTTGCTGTTACAGGCATCTGTAACACCTACTGGAGCCCCAGCTCTGCCTACACCTGTGGTCTGGACCGCTGTGACCCCGCCCCTGGCGCTATGACCCCGCCCCTGGCCTAGATGGCCGTGTACCTGATCCATGGAGGCTGTACGCCTCATGGACACCCTAGATCAGCGCATGCATACCACATGTCGCTTCATGAAGATCCGGAGCGCGCTCGGCGCTTCCTGTACCTATGCGCAGCTGCCCTTGGCGCAGCATGCTTGATCAGAGGTTAAGCCTCATGTACTTATCTACACCTCATGTCTTGCTATCATAGATTTACGATATACTATTGATTACAGACTGAGCTAGAATACTTGTAGTACTTCCCTATAAGTAGACACAGATTATTGTACTTAGACTTTACTTTAATCTACTAGGTTCATCCCCAGAACTTGCTCATCTAAGCCTTACCAGCTTCCTTGTGTGAGACTGCACTTCTAAGTCGCCCCCATACGACTTAGCACGTATCCGCTAGCCCTGCATCTCGACGAGCGCCGTCTTACCGAGATCGCCGGAGGAATCCTTGACGTTCCGTCAAGGCCAGACCACGCTCAGCTTCAGTAGACTCACTCGAGTCGTCGCTGAGAAGACCCATCCTAGTTCGCACACGCCGACCAACAGTCGACGTAACACTTGCCGAGTATTTTGCAAACAGCATTTAGACGTATTCAATCCAGCACTTGTTGCATACTCCATCCCTGTGAGGTCCAGACTCTCAGCTACACCAGGAGTCGTGGAATGTCAGATAAGGCTCAAATATACCCGAAAGCATCTCTTACCCATACGGTGGACGATCATGACAATGTCGCGAGCCGCTCGGTCTCAGAATTGCTGCATGAGACTGTCGAGAACATTGCTATAGCTCTGAATCGTTGCGTCCATTTCGCCAAAAACATGCTTGCCGAGTCTTATCCCTATAAAAAAGGTAACATTGAGTCCCAAGGGACGAAGCAGTGGGATCAACTCACAGGCGCTCTTCATCTCGGAGTAATGGCTGATAAAATCAGCGCACTCCAGCATCTGCTGCGCTATCTTCCCATATATCGCTAACATTGATTGGATCTTGGCCAATTCCTCCCCTTCTGTGATGAAAGTATAGACTTCAGATATCTTCGAGAGTAGACTAGAAACTGCGACATCGCGGTCTGCCTGATCGAGAATCATCTGTAACCAAGAATTCGTCGATCTGCAACGGCAATGATCGAGAAAGAAGCCTACCTTGGACGCGCAAGTGAAGATACTCAGTGCCACCTTCGCGTAGGGATGTACCTGTGTGTGAATGTCAATCACGTACCGAAAAGATATAGATGACTTACATTTGCGATTTCATTGGCAATGGAGTCAAATGCCTTCAATGGTCTAAGCAACGCGGAGAACAAGTTGATTGTATCAGACACAGATGGTAGATTTTTGATCGTGGAAGAAGTATCTTTGACTATTGTTGGGACCTGGCCAATGCCTGCGACACCTTTGGTAGCATTGGTGATTCTTTCATTCACAACCTTCGGGTCGAGATGTTCGGCCTAAGTAGAGACGTCAGCACGTTGTCGAAAGAGATGAATAATATTGTGAACTTCGTTGGTCGAACTTACCTCTACAATCCCTGAATTGGAAGACTGCTCGCGATTTGCTTCAGAAGGGGAAGGGGTGAGATCCTGCAGAGGTGATTAGTAGCAAAAAATGGCACGCTCCCTGGGCATGCTTAGAATTGAAATTGGACATGCCTTGTTGAACTGTGTGGGTTCAGGGTTGGGGGACCCGATGATCATCCACTAGACCCATCCCTCGAAGGCGAGAGAGAGAACAGCTGTGATGATTAGAAACAATGTGAAGTTCTAAGACAAAAGTGCATACATCTTGACTGGCTGCCTTCCTGCCTCTGTCCTCTACCGAATGTGGGTCTGAATGTGGCTTCAACCATTCCCAGCGCTTCTTCTGAGGAGGATTGTTTTCATCCATCTAGTAAGTTGGAAGGATGGCTAGGTGGACAATGCCTTGGTGAAAATAGAACAAGGAGGGAGACAGGCACCTACTACTGCATGTTTGCGATGAGGATTATTGTAAATGAACGTGGGTTGCATTTGGAAGCACCCGCTGTTGATTGGCCGGACCAATATTATGCTGGAACATTATCGAAAGCTGAACAGGCTAATCGAGCAAAAGGCTGCTGCATCAGGAAACCTTGCTGTTGCTCGGTCCAAGTACTGTCAATAGTGCACTCAATGAGTTAGAGTACTGCAACACTTATTAGACAGACAAAGTTCATTTAGGATTATCGTTAGTCATGATATCCTAGCACGCATAGGGGGAGACGCACGGGTACCGCGGTGCTATGCTGATGGGTTTGATGGGTAGTATGTGTACGGTGTAGGATAGTCGCACCCTTGGGCATACCCCGACCCTTTACCGCGGGTTGGCGGTGTTTGGTGGGCCCACCTCTTGAAGAAGGTCAAGCAGTCCCAGTCTGCTCGATCGAAACCCAGACACCATTGATCAATTCACTCACCAGTGACGACGACAACCCAATGGCAAGTACATATGAGCAACCGACTCGCACCATCAACAATTCTGGCCTTTCTCTGTATTGGAGCCTGGGCAGAAGTGATCTTCTGGATATAGAGGACCTTCTAGCCTCTGTAAGGAGTCAGAAACGGAGGCGAGATGAAATTGAAGCTGAGGAGGACGAGGAACAATAGTAATATTCATTTTATTGTCTTTTCTCAGAAAGTGCGGGATTTGGCCAGTCTGCGCGATACAAGTCACAGTGACGCGGAGTCCGCGCAGATTTAACATAGACCGGCCATTTCCTACATGTCCTCATTCATGTCGAGCGTTTTACAGCGGTTGTAAATTCGTGTTATCGGTAACAGTTACCCCGGTAAGCACACAGTTGTTCGAAAAGGGAGCAAACATTAAATATTAATGACGTCGCTTGACATCATACAAGTCGTAGCTAGTAGGCAATCGCCTGCCTACAACGCCCTGTACTTACAGCATTTCAGGCTTTGGCAGCACCAACCAATAAGCAATCTACAAGGAGGAGGCTTTCCAAAATACAGGGCATCGCATGGTTCTAGAGCTACAGTTTGATGAAAGATGTATCAATTCCATGTGAGAAATCCCAAATACAGATCCTCTGCAAGGTGCACTTTCAGCTTTTAGGCTAATACTGAGAAGCATACACCTCACCTGATCTCCCTGCACGAAACAATCTGCATAGTTTAGGATTCAATCAAGTTAAAATACAATTAGAAATCACGGACCTTGGTACAATCAAAACCTACACAAAATATCCTTCCTCATGTCAGCCACCAGCGCCCCTGTCTTCCTATCCCACACCTGTGTCAACATAATGTCATGAGTCTCGTTTGTTCCCCGTGATTGCATCCAACATACCTTAATGGTTAAATCATAGCTCCCACTGACGGCAAACTCCTCCCCAAGAGCAACGCTTCGCACGATATGTTTTGACAGTCCGGTCTTGGAAAGTAAATATTTAGTCAATCGATAGATAAAGCTGTAGATCAAGCAAACCTTTGGAACACGTCACCAGCCTCCAACTATCAACACGAACACACAGCACACTGTCAAGATGATCTTGCAGCACCTTGACCAGCCTGTCCTTGCCAAGATCCCAAACAACGATGCGCCTATAACTCCCTCCACTGACCAGAAAACCAGCCCTACTAGGCTCGCTCACCAAAGCCTCCTCTCCATTTCCCAACTTCGCAAAGTCGGAAGATACGCATAAGCTTAAGACACTAGAATCAATTCACCGACCACGTGCCGTACGCAGTCCGTGCGCAAATCCTACTCCCGAACAAGTGCAGTCCTTCAATCTCATAAATAGCACCTGCAGGGGTGCGAACCGACCATCAAGTCGCTGGATATGTCCATAACCAGAGACAATACACTGCAGCGCTGTGTCCACTGGCATCTGCGCCAGGCAGCATACGGCTACGATATGCGCCCTGGCAGAAACAATTGTGTAGTAGCATGTGCGTCTGGTGGAGAAGGGTGCAAGATGCGCACTTCGTGGTAAAATGCCATGCTGTGGTGTGATATGGGATATTGGAGTGATGATGCTTGTCGAAGAGGAAGATAACGCAGCTGAAGTGATAGGTATGAGGAGATGGGATAAACCTTGTGCTTCAATGCCGTCGATGTTCATTGGCATTGACGTCCAGTCCACCGAGTCGTCCCCTATGAAATCGATGACATCTCCTGTGCCTTCACCACTCCCTTCATCCTCATCCTCCTCTTCATTGCCCATACCCTCATCTTCATCCCTTTCTTTGCGAACAACTGCATCCACAGGATCTGCATCGCCAAGTCCATCCCAAGGGGTGAGCGCAGTAATGTCCATGCACCATTCCCAACTGTGCGTCAAAGTACTTGGTCTGTTGTGAGAGTGTGCCAACGTTTAGAAACAAGAGAACAAGCGAGCGAGGAAGCTGCTGGAAGATGCGTGAAGATGAGAAGAGACAGTTCTGTGGGAAGGGACTAAAAAATAATCGGTTTATCAGTCAGGGCTGCTAGACAGAAAACGTCAGACTCACCCCTACGATGTCAAACTGCAACAGAAGGGTCATTCTGCGCTGCAGGTTTCATGTTCCCTGCGTAGCGGTCACTCTGTGTCCGTGCATGGAAATGGGGTGGAGGCCCGGTTTTGCGTGTGTATAGGCACATTTGGAAAGGATTTCGGAGCGATGGTTGAGCTCGTATGAATCGGATTGAGAGAACGCGGAAGACAGAAATGTTAAGGTTGATGAACTGAAAAAGATAAACAGAT